>NC_056575.1:17595921-17720921 GCF_018340385.1 Cyprinus carpio
ATCTGAAGTGTAGAGGGAAGTGATTCACGATGTGGAAGTAGAACTGTTTTCAGAAGCTCCGGGCAGGGTAAACTTCCTCAGTGGCGAAGAAAGTTAAAAACCCTGCTGTGCCTTTTTTCACAATGGAGGGTCATGTGAATGTCACACTTCAGGTCCTGAGAGATGGTTTTTTTTTTGGTGCCCAGGACCGAAGACTCCACTGCAAGTTCACAGTGCTGTCTATGATGGTGAGTGGGGGGAGGGAGAAATGGGGAGTTTCTCTGAAGTTCACGATCATCTCCACTGTTTTGAGTGTGTCAGCTCCAGGTTGTTGAGATCCAGCTCTTCAACCTCCTGTCGGTAAGCAGATCGTCACCATCCTGAATGAGGCGATGCGTGTGGTGTTGTCTGCAAAACTTCAGGAGCTTGACAAAGGGGTCATTCGATGATGAAATCATAGTGTACAGGGAATGAGAGCTTGGGAGAGAAACGTAGCTTGGGGAGCTCCAGTGCTGATTGTAAGGGTGCTGGATGTGTATTTTCCCAGCCTCATAGCTGCTGCATGTCTTCAGAAGCTGTGATCCACTGACAGACGGAGTTAGGCAGGAGAGCTATATTCAGACAAGCTGGTGTTAACACAATCTGGGCTGGTGCTTTTTTCCTTTTCTGCTTCCGGAAGACCTGGCACAACCGCATCTGTTATCTGTATTGCAAGTGTGGGGTAGCGAGGGGGGGGATGCAGGAGGTTGTGAATTGTGTGAACGGTTGTGTGGAGAGGCGTTCAGCACCCAGGCAGGTGATGGGTGTTCTTCTTTCAAACCTGCAGCGTAAAACTCGGTTACAGGAACCGTCGGTGGGGGCCAGCCATTCGTGATTCTCCACAGTGCGGGGGGGTGGTGGTCTTGTAATTGGGTGATTTCCTTCCAGACTTTTCCACACTGATGCTGAGTCGTTGGAAGAATTAATTCCTCTTTGCCACTTTGATCTCTTTTCCAGTGGTGTATTTAGCCTGTTTATACAGGACATTGTCCCCCCTTCCTGTAAGCATCTTCATTTGGCCTGATGGAGCTGTCTGAGTTTTGCAGTGAACCACGGTTTGTCGTTGTTGTAATTTAGTTGAGTCGAGTCCTGGTAGGAATACACATATCCTCACAAAAACTGATATAAGATGTTACAGTCTCTGTGAGTTCGTCCAGATCGGTGGCGAGACGCAGCTTCAAAACACCCCCAATCAGTGAGGTCAAAACAAGATTGTAAATCCTGCTCTGCTTCATTAGTCCATCTTTTTCACAGTCCTTACTACAGGTTTAGCAGATTTAAGTTTCTGCCTGTTGGAGAGGTTGGTATAAGATGAACCAGACAGTGATCAGACAGTCCCAAAGCTGCTCGTGGAACAGAGTGATATCGCATCCTTTATTGTGGTGTAACAGTGATCCAATATATTACTGTCTCTGGTGGGACATGTAACATGCTGTCTGTATTTTGGCAGTTCACGGGAGAGATTGGCTTTATTAAAGTCCCCAAGAATTATTAAAATGGAGTCCGGGTGTTGTTGTTACCTGGGATTTTCCCAAAATAACCACTATATAGAATCAAGATATATTTTTGTTGTTGATATGGACTACGTTGACGGGAGTGATGTAGTAACGTTCACTGGGAATCTTACACTGTGATGTACCCGAGAGAAAACAGATTTGACCATATGATTTTCACCAGTAAGAAAAAAGCGTTCTAAAGTTTGCTCTTTTGCAGAACATATATATGACAGGAGAATAAGGCCTGAAGTAACAATAATTAATCCTAAAATTCAACATCAGTAACTTACTTTTAGCAGCATCAGTCGTGCATGCTCTGAAGATCTCCCGGTTCTTACTTGTGAATTCAGTTCACTGGAGACTCACACTAAAGGTTTCATTTGATTTTGAATCAGTGTGTTGTCGACTCGAGAAACAGCTGCAGTCGGATCAATTCCAATTTGTGAATGAATCGTTTGGTGCCATTTGCGAACCGATTTAAAAGTATCAGTTCGTCCATGAATCATACCCCGCTGATTTTATGAAATATAGTGAAGTAAAAAGTGTGATCTTATGCTTTGGAATGTAGTGAAGTAAAAGTTACTAAAAGTAAAAACTACGTCCCCGGTAAAGTACAGATGCTTGAAGGATGTACTTAAGTACAGTTACTAAGTAAAGCTACTCTGTTACTGTCCACCACTGGCCATGAGGTGCCATGTGTGAAACTTCCAGTGACCAAGTATGAGAGAGTGAGAGGCGATAACACCAAATTTACCACACCTGCTGGAAAGACCCCATTCACACCTGAGACCTTGTATCACTAACAGGTCACATGACACCGGGAGAGAAAAAATGGCTAAGTGGGCCCAATTTGGACATTTTCACTTAGGGGTGTACTCGCTTTTGTGGGCCAGCGGTTTAAGACATTAATGGCTATGTGTTGAGTTATTTGAGGGGGACAGCAACATTTACACTATTACACATGCTGTACACTCACTACTTTACACATTGTAGCAAAGTGTAATTTCTCCAGTGTTGTCACATGAAAACATATAAAATATTTACAAAAATGTGCGGGGTGTACTCACTTCTGTAACTACATATTAATCATTTACTAATGATATGATTATTCAATGATTTACAAAAACATTTTCAGATTGCTTATAACACACTTGTGGCATGTTAACATAGCATCATTAATCATCTACAAATGTATATTAATATTTAATATACATTTAAATATAAAGATCAGTTAATCATTAATAAAACACTTTTAAGTTACATATTATAATGAAGTGTTACCAAATAATGTTTGATCAAAACAGTCTCTTATGACTCTAGCACCAACTGTGTAAAAACCTGATGATGAGGTGTTGTTTTTTACCTCCCTTCAAACAGGTTTGGCAACTTTGCTGACTAAATGAAAGAGGAAGCAGATTGTTTTGCATGCAACGTTTACGCCTGATCACAGGGTTTATACCTGAAAAACTGATAATCAAACTCTGTTTTTTTATTTGCTCATGTGGGAATTGATATGTATGTAATGATAAACCAAGGAGATTTTGAGAACTTACTATGTATTGTGTAAAATAATAATTGTAGTTTTTGTGGCTGTTTGTCAGTTTCATCTAGAGTCAGCGCCGGAGATCAAACTCCCCCACCCGTTCAGATCCATCATGGATGGAAACACAAAACATCTAGAGATGAAGATTTTGTTTCCAGGATGCAGGTACTTGAGGAAAAACAAATGTTATACCTATTTTCATGTTATTAAATTTTTTTTTATTTTTGATGTTTTTGTAAAGTTTAATATTTAAACACATTAAAGACCATAAAGACTCCTTAAAGTTTTTTAAGTATATTAAGATCATTGATTGTCTTCATAAAGTATTAAATCAGTTCTGTTTTAGCTCAGTTCATCAGAAGAGATCAGAAGCAGAGCCCAGCTGTGTGTCTGTCGACAAGAGTGACGCGTCTATGATTGATCCAATGAAGTTTAACCGTGGAGATTCACAACCCTAAACTCAGGTATGAGCATGTTTTTGAATATATGATTATAGCATGGTTATAAATAACCATACATACATACAGATATAAAAAAGTTATAAAGTGTCCTTTACAGTGAGTTATCTGTATAAATATATGATTGCATACAGTAATTTAAAGGATTAACTTTACTCTCTCTCTGTTTTAGTTCAGTTCATCAGCTGAGATCAGAAGCAGAGCCCAGCTGTGTGTCTGTGAAGAGTGATGCGATTATGACTCAGTCATTAGATTATAAAAGTGGAGATAACACGCCCTGATCTCAGGTATAATGTTTATATAAAAAATATGATTATAGTAGGACTTTTAATATTGTCATATATTATCACAAGTCAGTTCACTATTTTTGTATAAACAGCGAATTAATTAAAAAGTGTTCTTTAAAGTGAATTTGATAATAATAAATGTATAGTTGATTTGTCACATACAGTAATGCGTATGAAGTATGGATAAAATTTGTGTGTGAAATGATGAACCATTTGCTAAGATTATAGTGACCTAAATTATTGTGGTTATCAGTATTGTCACAATATTATTAAAATGTGCTGGAAATGTTCAAAAAGCACTGAAACATAAATCGTTTCACCAAGTTTTGTATTTAAAATCAAACAAACGATTAATAAAATTAATTTTTGTTCGCATAAACACTAAAACAATAACTGCAGGATAAATCGTAAATAAACCGCACACGATTTGGCGGTTGGCTGTGTTTTTTTTTATGCGCAGCTTGTCAGTGAAGTACGGTTGAATGCTGCTGCATCTTAAAGCCAGAGGGCGCTCTCATGCAGAAACTGCAAATATGCACTGCAGAAGAAATACCATTACACGTGTAGTTCTAGGCAATGCCTATGGGCATCTTTCTATCACTGCTCTTAAAGCCTTCTGAAGTATTTTCATGATAATAAAGCATATTTATGATGATGATGTAGAGTTGTGTCGATAGTATCGTGTATTGATGATAGTCAGAGATATCGACGATAGCAGACGTCTTTGTTGATAATCAAGACGATATTAGGCTCGTTCTCCTATTAATGTATTAAATTATAATAATAATAATTATTATTATTTTATTTGGTGGCCTATTATAATGGGTCGGCTATCAAACTGCCCAGCAATTTCCTTCAACACATTAATTTCAATTTCACTTCAACACATTTCGTGCAAATGAGGATTAGAGATTTTAGCGGGTGTGGGGGTTTGAGTCTGTAGACGGTAGTACATCGTCCTGCGGATATAAGATATTTCACTTGCACTTTAAACAAGTAATCTGAACGGCCTATATATGTGTAATATTTTAAACGAGCCCTCACTAACTGAGTTTAATGCCACTGTTATGTTAAAGAAAGAACGCAAATTTAAAAAGATCTCATAAGCCAAACATAAGAAAAAAACTTGTTTCTGTGGCAGTGCTTCGGGCTTGTCACGCGGCGCGCGGTCCGGAGCGATGTCTGACTGCTGCCTCAGTTCAACCACTTCAACCTTTACTCCCCAAATATATGAACTTGTACCTGTTTTGAATAATTTATACTTAAAGTGATCATTTATGTCCAATATTAGTGTTGAACTGGGGGGACTTTTAAATGAAATCTACTATTGATTTTCACCATTGACCGATTTTGCAGAACATTTAGACTGATAACTTCCGTGCGCAGATGTGGCAAATTTGTCACAGGCAGGGGCGAACTTACCCATTAGGCAAAGGTAGGCGACCTAAAGCCAGGGGGCCCCCTAAAATGCTTTTCATATAGGAGGTGCACATTAAGCGCTGACACATGAACGGTTGCTGTTTACGGTGTTTATTGCCATGACAACCGTCTGTAAAAATAGGCTAGTAAAATTAAAGCTTTTCTATATATATATATATATATTTTTTTTTTTTTATCATGTCTGTGAGGCAATTCGCTAAGTTAAGCCCCTTTACAGTTAAAAATGAGATATTACTCTTACCTTTATGAACAAAAATGACTGCGTATTAATTTGTTTCCACTGTTAGAAAAAAAAATGCAAGTGATCACTTTGGCGCCATTAAAAAAAAAAAAAAAAAAAAACTTACATTTTACCGAACAAAAAAAATGTTCCAAACATTTTTCTAAATTTAATTTATAAAAAAACCAAACAACAACAAAAAAAAAACAAAATTTTATCAGTTTTACATTACATACAAAACTGAACTATTTTAATAGCTGGAACAGTAGTATAAGCTTTATTTGGGAAACGGGAAAAAGACGGGGGCTAGGGCCTATAATATTTGAGGGCACGTGCAGGGCTCTAATCACTTCATCCAACACGTTTAGTTTCTCATCTGTGAGCTATGCTCGTTGATATATGTACATATGTATATATGTGCAGCAGCAAGCATCAAAACAAAAAAGGAACCTCAAGGTTGATCTAAGAAAATGTGTTTCTGGGGCCCCCAATTCACTTAATCTGCCCCTGGTCACAGGACGTGCGGTATGACAGTTGTGTCCGACTAAAAAATGAACCTAGCTGTTTTAAATACCAGTATTGTTTATAGTTAAACTTTAGTTTTAACAGTATGTTTTGCAAATATATTTTTTCGATTATTGGTGATTCCCTAGGCTCACCCTTCTCAGCGCACCAAGTGGGAACTGCCGTGGGTTTAAAAACACCAAATAGGTATGCTATGACAAGAACAAAGAAGTCTCTCGTCTTGCTCCACCCATCCCATGGCACTTAATATCGTGTATCATCGATCTCACGGGCTGACGATATGACTATTTGAAAAATGACCATATCGCCCAACACTATGATGATGTTTGATGAGTGTTGCTTTTACAAATGCACATTATAAATGACTAAAACTCGTAGTGATTTTAGATTAAGCAGCACTTCCTACTGATCGAAGAGCCATGCTCAAAATACCCCACAGATCATTTATTTTGATATTGATCATTTTAAAATGTCTAGATTTTTTTTGAGTGAGAGCAGCAAACACGCTGTTTTTCGTGCATGTCTCTTTAAATGCAAATGAGCTGCTGCTCCCCGCCCACCTTTTCCAGAATAGGGCGGAGCCCTTTACAGCTCAGTACCTCCAACAACCTCCTGATTAAAAAAAAAACAGTCTAGTTTGCTTTTGAAAAAAAATTTATCATGTATGTTCGCCAGCGGCGTGAAATCACTGCGTTTTACAACAAAGGCCATGTACAGTAGTAACCCGTTCTGACTACTAGTGTTTTTCTGGATCGCGACAGGAAAGCAGGTGGCATCCAGAAAGCAGGTGGCACACGGCATGTGAGCACTGAAGTTACCTTTCACACACAAGTTTATGTTAAAAAACATGAGTAAAAGTTGGTTTTGTATGTGAAGGTTGGTTATGTATGTGGATGTAAAAAAATCTTGCAAGTGCATTTGTATATTAGATCTATGTATAAAGTGACAGCAGTGTAATATACAGTACCTACTGCTGTCTACACTGTTAATATGAGCCAAACAACAAAATAAAAGCAGAAAATCACTCACTGCTCTAGAATGAATAACTTCTGTAGCTTTAAAAAGACAACATTTCTTACCTGAATGCTGCTTTAAATGCTCTCTGAAGATAAACATGGCGGATTATGTGCGGCTCACTCAGGGTGGGTCTATGCTAATACTGCAGTGTCAGTCAGCAATCGTGGGCGGGGCCTGAGCAATGTGACATCACTGTACAGATTCTGTGAATGACTTCTTCTTCTTGTTTTACGGCGGATCGCAGACTATAAGTGCATTACCGTAACCTATCTCTCAAATGGACCATTGACACTCTATCTACAATTTCCTAATTTACCTGATCGCAGACTCCCACAGATCAATTACCCTTGGTTCTTACCCCACACCCGCGTTAGAGTCTTCATAGATCTTCATCCGGTGCTGCGTGTTCAGCTCCTCCATCCAAAAACTGCACACAGGCTGAGTGTAACACTCTGTAAATCCACTCTCTGACAGCAGGTGGTGCTGATAGAACAGCAGAATTAGAGTGGTTTCATAACATCCGTAGACAATAACGATGAAACCAAAATGGCACCAAATCTTTTTCTGAAGACAGTCAGAACCTTCAGAGTTTACATTCCTATAATGAATTCATCTTGTATATTTATTTGTATAATTTTCCCTTAGGACGCTTTTTAAAACCTCCACCATGTTTTCACACAAAACGTAACTACTCTGTGTGCTGTGCGCACATGTGACTGTTACTTAAAACTCTGCTTTATGCTGGACAGTATTTATTTATCTTCAGTTGATTATTAAAATACAAAATGGTAATACTAACTGTGGGGAATTTTATCATGTTTTATTGTCAAACTGGTAATCGTTCCTTCCCTAGTATGAATGATTTTAAGAACAAGTCACGATTCAACAAAAATTTCAAACTAAAATTTATTCTAAATCTTTGGAAAAAATAGGAACAACTCAAACCACACGAATGCAAAAAACGCTTACTCTGTACGGCCTCATAATCATGTTAAAAAGTTATATTTAATTTTAATATGACTAGCCTACAGTGCCCTCCATAAGTATTGGAACAATAAAGACAAAATAGCTTTCTCTACTGTGGAGTCAAGACATTTGCAAATATCATTGTCACAGAATGTCACATTTTATTATCAGGTCTTTCGACACATACATGTTTTACCAAATAAAAAGCACAGCACTTTTAAAGTTCAGCCCATTTTTGATGTGGCATAAGTATTGGAACAGTTGAATTTAAGGCAGATGTAAAATATTAAAAGCTAATCTTTAGTTGCAGATCCCTTGCATGCAAATCAGAGCGGAGTCTGCAACACCATAGACATCACCAGACTCTTGGTCTTATGCTTTGAAATGCTTTTCCCCCCAGCCTTTAATGCAGCCAATTCCAACTGTTGCTTGTTTTGGGGAGTTTTCTGTCTTTAGTCTCCTCTTCAGCTGGTGAAATTAATGTTCAAAAATCGGATTTTAATTCTGGAGATTGATTTGGGCAATCTAAGACTTTACATTCTAATTGCCCTGAGAAAGTCCTTAACTGAACTAGCAGGTGTGTTTGGGTCATTGTCCCTGATCCAATTATGAGTGCTTTCTAATGAGCATTGGTGGCATTTTCTTGAATATTGGTAGCCAAGATGATTTTGTAACCCTTCCAAATTCATTTTGCTACTGCCATCATACTTAAGTCATCATTAAAATGAAGATGTGCTGTTCATCTAGAGACAGCCCATGCATGCCCATGCCATGACACCACCTCCACCAAGCTTTACAGATGAGGCTGTATGCTTAGGATCATTTGCAGTTCCCTTTATTCTCTACACTTTTGCTTTCCAATCACTTAGATAAAGTGTTAATCTTTGTCTCAATCGGTCTATCAACTCAGTTCCAAAACTCTACTGGCTCACATTTGTGAAGAATCCTGCCTTTCTATTTTTGGTGCTGATCAGAGGTTTGCATCTTGCTGTGTATCTTCTGTAATCCTGTGTCACATTCTCATACGGACTGTAGATTGTCAGAGCATCAGCCCAGCTTTCTGGAGGTTGTTGGTGATTTTACAGACATGTATTTTAGGGTTCATTTTCACAGCTTTTATGATTTGTCTCTCATCAACTACTGTTGTTTTTCTCAGCTGGTCAGGGGTGCGTTTCCCAAAACCATAGTTGCTAATCTGTTAGCAACTTAGTTGGTTGGCAATGGGAAATTGCATTGCAACCACAAAGTTGTCTAACTTAAGTTAGCAACTATGGTCTTTGGGAGAACGCACCCCAGTGTCGTTCGTTTGAAATGCTGAGGTCGACCGCCGGTAGTTTTTTTCCAAACTCTTGAATTTGTCCATGCCCTTTGTTTTTCCTTTAGTTATAATTGGACTTCCACTTTTCTTTTAGCATCCAAATTGCTTGCTTTTCTTTCAGAAGTCGTGGGCTTCCTCGTCTCATCCTGGTTTGTGTGTGTCCATCATTGAATGCAAGATGCCTAAGAATGTGCAGAAACAATGGATATAATGGTATAAGACACATTCCCTGCTTTTATATCTGAAGAATTAATGCAACAGGACCAAAGTAGGAACACTTAGAAAGAACCTGTTTGTCACGACACGCACACAAAACAGGTAGATCCAAAAGCAGTGTTTTATTGGGATAATCCAAATAATCATAATCCAGTCAGGCAAGGGTCAAAATCCAGATAAGCAGTCCAAAACAAGAAACACGAACATCAACAAGGGAACAGGAAATAGCAAAGTGACCATTAAACAAGGACTCCGTAACAAAGACAGAAACAAACCAGGTATGTATAGAACAGGTGCAAACAATGATAAGTGGGAACAGCTGAATACAATGAACAGGTGATGAGTATCAACAAGGCTTGTGGAAATGTACGTTCCTGAGTGGGGTGACGATCATGGGGAAGTGAGACCTCTAGAAACGGACACCCAGGGTATACACAAACCAGACACTGTGACACTACCCCCCTCTACGAAGCAGCTTCCAGCTGCTCCTCAGAACAAAACAACAAAACAAAACAGAGACCAGGACGGAGGTGGACTGGTGGCGCGTAGAACAGGGGGAGGGATTGGAGGGCCAGGCCCGTGTAGGATAACAGGACCGGCAGCGATGCCTCCACCTTGCACCAAGGTGGATGCAGTCAGCTTGAGGGGGCCAGGGTTGGACCCGAAGTCAGGGGATCCACGAGGGAACAGGCAGTTCAGGGGCCACGGAGGATCAGTCCATTCTAGTTGTGCAGCACGGCCAGGGAGGAACTCGCCAATCTTGAGTGGCCAGAATCGGGAACCTGCCATTCGGGGAGGCCAGTGAGGAGCAGGCTGTGGCGATGGCCAGGGAGGAACCCGCCACGGAAAAAGATGAGCGACCAGAGCGGAACCTGCCCTTATGAGGGCCGTGCGCCCGGAAGCCGGGAGTATCAACCCCAGCAAGGAGCCCCTGCAAGAAGCAACTGACAGGCGTTTCTGGAAGTCGCCTGTAGGAGATGTGAAGAAGGTGCTCTGGATGGCCTGTGGAGACGTGGAAGGTGCTCTGGACGGCCTGTGGAGACGTGAAGGTGCTCTGGGGACGGCCTGTGGAGACAGTGAGGTGCCTCGGCGGTCGGGCACTGCCTCTGGAACGGCCCCCCCCCCCCTCTGGCGTCACGGCATCGGCCACCGCCTTCGGGGAACGGCCTTGTGGCACGGCCTTGGGGAACGGCCTCGGGATACGACCCTCTGGCAACCGCCCTCGGTCATCGGCATCGGGTAACGGCCTCGGCCTCCGGAACAGCATCTGGGCATCCGCCTCGGCATCGGGGACCGCCTCGACCTCCGGAAGCAGCATCGTGCGCACCGCCTCGCATCGCAATCGGGTACCGCCTCAGCAATCGGTGCACCGCCCTCGACCTACGGAACATCATCGGCACGCCAGCTCGGCCTCCCGCAACAGCAGCGGCACCGCCTCGCTTCCGCAAACACTCATCGGGCACTGCCTCGGCTTCCGCATCGGGCACTGCTCGGGGCACACTGCAGCGGCTGCCTGCTCGGAAGAACGCTCCTCCTGCGACGCCAGCGGCCTGCTCGGGAAACGTCCTCCTGGAACGCCAGCGGCTCTGCTCGGGAAACGTCCTTCTGGACGCCACGCGGCCTTGCTCCGGGAACGTCCTCCAGGCTTTGAGGAACGGTAAAGAACGCCGGTCTCCTCCTCCTCCGCCCTATATGATGGCGATCGTTCATTGGCACCTTGACGGAAGACTCAGGCATTGAGTCAGGCCATCTTGTCTGGCAACACAGGTGTAGATTCGGGCCATCTTGTGCAATGGTGCTGGGCTGGCGGCCATCTTGTGCTGTGGTGCTGGGCTGGCGGCCATCTTGTGCTGTGGCGCTGGGCTGGCGGCCATCTTGTACTGTGGCGCTGGGCTGGCGGCAGTCTTGTCTGGAGACTCAGTGTGGTTGCGCATCCCACTGAGCACGATGGCCCACAGGTGAATGGGTAAACCCCCAAAAGTCCAGGATCTCCAACCCCTTCATCTCCCATTGAGTGGCAAAGGGTCATCCAGGGCAATTGTTAAAATAGTCTTTCTTTTTAGTTGCATCCTTCTAAACCCAAACCTTACTGCCATGGGTCCAAAACAACTGCGCCAAGTCCCACCCCACCTCACCAACCCCCTTTGACGAAGGGTGGTTAGGGTCCCGAGTCTCCCCCTCCGTTCCTCCATGGTGGCTAGGGGAACAGATTCGAAATCCCACACCGCTGGATCTAGGCATGACGGAGTCCTTCTGTCACGAACACGCACACAAAACAGGTAGATCCAAAAGCAGTGTTTTTATTGGGATAATCCAAATATCATAATCCAGTCAGGCAAAAGGGTCAAAATCCAGATAAAGCAGTCCAAAACAAGAAACCATGAACATCAACAAGGGAACAGGAAATAGCAGAGTGACATTAAACAAGGACTCCGTAACAAAGACAGAAACAAAACCAGGTATTTATAGACAGGTGCAAACAATGTAAGTGGGAACAGCTGAATACAATGAACAGTGATGAGTATCAACAAGACACGTGGGAAATGTAGTTCCTGAGGTGGGGTGACGATATGGGGAAGTGAGACCTCTAGCGGACACCCAGGGATACACAAACCAGACACTGTGACACTACCCCCCTCTAAGGAGCAGCTTCCAGCTGCTCCTCAGAACAAAACAACAAAACAAAACAGAGACCAGGACGGAGGTGGACTGGTGGAGGTAGAACAGGGGGAGGGATGGAGGGCCAGGCCCGTGTAGGAGAACAGGGACCGGCAGCGATGCCTCCACCGGCAACCAAGGTGGATCAGTCAGTTGAGGGGGCCAGGGTGGACCCGAAAGTTCAGGGGACCACGAGGGACCAGGCAGTTCAGGTGGGCCACGGAGGATCAGTCCAAAAATTCTAGTTGTGCAGACGGCAAGGGAGAAACTCGCCATTTGAGTGGCCAGAACGGAACCTGCCATTCGGGGAGCCAGTGAGGAGCAGGCTGTGGCGATTGCCAGGGAGGGAACCCGCCACTTGAGCGACCAGAGCGGAACCTGCCCCTTCCGTGGTGCATCGGGTGCGAAGACGTGAAGGCGTTCTTTTCATTTTGTTTTCATATAATGTGAAGGTGCTTTTGTTGATTTAAATTTGAGCCCAGAGATTTGCTGGTGAACTGTTGTACAACCCTTTACTCTGGACGGCCTTGGAGATGTTAACTGCCCCGGGTTCTTTTATGCCTTAGATGGTTTTTTTTTTTCACGGCAATCGGCCACCGCCTTTTGTAGTACTGTGGGTTTCCCCGAGGACGGCCTCGGTAAAGAGGGTACTTTGCACCACCCATCTTTTTAGTGGAGTCGTTAAACACGCTGGAGTGAGTTTTTATAACGTCTTTTGGGTGTGGAGCACTAGGCATCGGTTGCAGCCTTGCTAATTGGGTGGGCTAGGGGATTCTTTCTTTTCTGTCAGTGTCCTTGGCAATCTGGGTTTCCCCTGCAGTTTTGATACTTATTTTTTTTCTTGTTTTACAATACCTTCTTAATGGAACATATTTGTGGGTAATTAAGAGGTAACTGTCTGGAAGGTATTTCAGTAAATTGTTTAAAAACATGGAATAATCGGGCACTTTTAATTGACAGCAACGGCCTTCTCAGACTCCTCTCCTGGGTAGAACAAACCTGTTAGTGCTTATATCCTTGGGTGAAAAGTCCCGAGGTGGCGTAGTTGGCTACCTTAAGAAGTTATTTGAGATTTTGCTTGGTGAACTTTTCTTGTTCATTTTGGTTATTAGTTTCTATCCGCCTTACCATCCCGTCACACATGCATGCCCATGCCATGACACCACCTCCATCAAGCTTTACCGATGAGGTTGTATGCTTAGGAAATTTGCAGTTCCCTTTATTCTCCACACTTTTGCTTTCCAATCACTTAGATAAAGGTTAATCTTTGTCTCATCGGTCCATCAACTCAGTTCCAAAACTCTACTGGCTCACATTTGTGAAGAATCTTGCCTTTCTATTTTTGGTGCTGATCAGAGGTTTGCTCTTGCTTTGTAGCTTCTGTAATTCTGTGTCAAATTCTCTTGTGGACTGTAGATTGTCAGAGCATCACCCCAGCTTTCTGGAGGTTGTTGGTGATTTTACAGACATGTGGAAATGAACCCTAAAATACAGCTTTTATGATTTGTCTGTCATAAACTACTGTTGGTTTTCTCAGCCGATCAGGGGTGCGTTTCCCAAAACCATAGTTGCTAACCTGTTAGCAACTTAGTTGGTTGGCAATGGGAAATTGCATTGCAACCAACAAAGTTGCTAACTTAGTTAGCAACTATGGTTTTGGGAAACGCACCCCAGGTCGTCGTTGAAATGCTGATGTCGCCGGTAGTTTCCAAACTCTTGATTTGTCCATGCCCTTTGTTTTTCCTTTAGTTCTAATTGACTTCCTCTTTTCTTTTAGCATCCAAACTGCTTGCTTTTCTTTCAGAGTCGGCTTGCTCGTCTTCATCCTGGTTTGTGTGTGTGTGTGTCATCGTCGAATGCAAGACTTAGAATGCAGAAGCAATGGATATAAACAACCGATAAGACACATTCCCTGCTTTAATATCTGAAGAATTAATGCAACAGGACACAGCTGATCATTTAGAAAGACCTGTGAGGCAACTGTTCCAATACTTCTGCTCACATCAGATAGGGAGATGAAACTCTAAAAGTGCTGATCTTCTTAGCTGGTAAAACATCTTTGTGTTGAATCACCCAACAATAAAATGTTACATTTCTGTAGTTTTGTCTCATTTATCTTTTAATCATATTTACAGATTTCTTGACTCCACAGCAAACAGAACAATTTTGTCTTTACTGCTCCAATACTTATGGAGGGCACTGTATATTTATATTATGCATACTAACTGTATTATATAATCCGTATATTAAAGTATATATAAAAAGTTATGAAAGAAATACTTTTTAGTTTAATCTTAAATACATTTCATCACATAGAGTGAAAATCAGAAAAGCTGCATTATATGTTCAGCTGTGAGGTTCCTCTGAATAACGCAGATATATGCATATGTACAGCTGGCTCATGACAGGTCTGTAATCTGGATCTGTATGTAAAGTGTTTATAGTGAGAACTGGTGAGAATGACACTTACATTGAGGGTTGGACGAGAGCAAGTCTGCAAACAGCGGCATGTTTGACGAGATTGACAAGGCTGTAAAGGAAAGGCTGTGCAGAAAGCCTTCATATGGAGATGGTTTGGGTGTGTTTTATATGGGGGCCGCTCTTAAAATACTGCAAATACACTAACATTAGGACGAGGTTAAGAACTACTTCATGTGCATACATTCGTGTTGTAAATTAGGCAGAGATTTTTTGAGGTTCTCCTGTGTGTACAAATCCGAAATAATCCATGCAATTATTAGTGTATGAGATCCACTGTGCTTATTAACTCCTGTAATAATTTAGTTTTATTTATTTATTTTACAGACATGAAGTCCTCAACACGTTTAGATCAAATCTGCTGAAGAAGTTTGCGTGTCTGTATGAGGGAACAGCGACGCAGAGAAACCCAAAACTGCTGAATGAGATCTACACGGAGCTCTACATCACAGAGAGTGAGAGTGGAGAGATCAGTAATGAGCATGAGGTGAGACAGATTGAAACACAATCCAGGAGAGCAGCAACAGAGGACACAGCCATCAAATGCAGTGACATCTTTAGACCTTTATCTGGACAAGACAAAGCCATCAGAACTGTGATGACAAAGGGAGTCGCTGGCATTGGAAAAACAGTCTCTGTGCAGAAGTTCATCCTGGACTGGTCTGAAGGGAAAGAGAATCAGGATGTCCAGCTCATATTTCCACTTCCTTTCAGAGAAATCAACCTGATGAAGGACAAAACACTCAGTCTTTCAGATCTTCTTCATGTCTTTTTCCCTGAAACTAAAGAAATGGAAATATCCAGTGATGAATATAAAGTGTTGTTCATCTTTGATGGTCTGGACGAGTGTCGTCTGTCTCTGAACTTCAAGAGTAAAGTGAAACTGTGTAATATATCTGAATCAGCCTCAGTGGACGTGCTGCTGATGAACCTCATTGAGGGGAATCTGCTTCCCTCTGCTCTCATCTGGATCACCTCCAGACCAGCAGCAGCTGATCTCGTCCCCTCTGAGTGTGTCCATTGTGTGACAGAGGTACGAGGCTTCAATGAGCCACAGAAGGAGGAATACTTCAGGAAGAGAATCAGTGATCAGAGTCTGGCCGACACGATCATCTCACACCTGAAGTCATCAAGGAGCCTCTTCATCATGTGCCACATCCCAGTGTTCTGCTGGATCTCAGCCGCTGTTCTGGAGAAGATGTTGAGTCCAGCAGAGAGTGGAGAGATTCCCAAGACTCTCACTCAGATGTACACACGCTTCCTGATCCTTCAGATCAACATCAAACATCAGAAGGACTATGAGAAGAAGGTGACAGATGAAGACATGATCCTCAAACTGGGGAAACTGGCTTTTCAGCAGCTTGTGAAAGGAAACCTGATCTTCTATGATGAAGACCTGAGAGAGTGTGGCATTGATGAGACAGAAGCATCAGTGTACTCAGGATTGTGCACTCAGATCTTCAGAGAGGAGTTGGGCTTGTATCAGGGGAAAGTCTTCAGCTTTGTTCATCTGAGCCTTCAGGAACATCTAGCTGCTCTATATGTGCATCTCTCCTTTACAATCAAGAACATCAATGTGTTTGGCCAAACCAAACAAAGTCTGTTGTCTAAAATTTGGTACTGGTTCCAAAATGATTCATCAAAACAAGTTTCATTATCTGAGCTGCATCAGAGAGCTGTGGATGAGGCTCTACAGAGTAAGAATGGACATCTGGATCTTTTCCTGCGTTTTCTTCTGGGTCTCTCAGTGGAGTCCAATCAGACTCTCTTACGAAAACTACTAACACAGACAGGAAGCTGCTCCTACAACAAAGAGGAAACAGTTAAGTGCATCAAACAGAAGATCAGAGAGAATCACTCTTCAGAGAAATTCATCAATCTGTTCCACTGTCTGAACGAGCTGGGTGATGATTCACTGATGCAGGAGATCCAAGATTATCTGAAATCTGGAGAAATAGGAGAAACCAAACTCTCCTCTTCACAGTGGTCAGCTCTGGTTTATGTGTTGCTGACATCAGAGCAGAAGATGGATGTGTTTGATCTGAAACAGTTTATTGGAGCACGACATACAGCAGATGAAGTTCTTCAGAATCTGTTTCCTGTGGTTTAAGTATATATGTTAGTTTGTTTGGTTGAACTGAAAACAAACTTTCAAAATATGATCACATTTATTATTATTATTTAGAATTTTCTGTTTGTCCTCTAATGATGTTGATATGTATGTTTTACTGTCTTTATAAATTACATTTCCATTTACAAAATGTTTAAATTTCATTTCTTTAATTGCAGTTGGTGTCAGTTCATTATTCATGTTGTAAGGGAAACATGTCAATTTAGCTCAAAGGGAATTAATTATTATTTTTCATAGGGAATTTGAAAGGAATCACTTTTTTTACGGCGGATCACTGAGTCGGTCAGCGATTCACTGAACTACACTACATAACATCAACGGTAACACTTTATAATAACTGCACGCTATTAATCATTAGTTAAGCATTAGAAAACAGTTAATTCATCATTTATAAAGCATTAATAGACATTAAAAAAAGCAGTTTTATAAATACAGATATAAATGTTTTACACTTGATTTAAAAGCATATCTATAATGTATTTAATAATTGTTTTTTCATACTTTATTAATGATCAGTTTATCATTTCTAAATGAAGTATAGCATTATTTACACACCAGTTATTAAGGAGTTGTCAGTGGTTCATAAGATAACTTAGAAATTGTAAGTAAATGATTAATAAACTATTTAAATGTGCATTCATACATCTTATTATTCAGACATATAGTAATAGTTACTTAGAGTGTTAATAAATGGTTTATTAACACATATTTCTACTGTAATTCAGGGTTAATTCAGGTAGTTATAAAGCATCTGTAGTTGTTAGTTAACTATTTTTGTGAGCTCATCTAAAATGAGGAATATTTATGCCTTGTAAAGCTTTTACAAATGAGATTTAAAGGCTGTTAATATTTCTATGTTTCTGTATCACTGCGTTGTGTTTGTTTCCTTTTCCTGTTTAGAAGATAACTGAGCCTTTAAATATCCTTTATAAATGCTTTACAAGGCATAACTAGTCCTCACTTTAGCTGAGCTCACATAAATAGTTAACTGACCACTACTAAATGCTTTATAACTACCTGAATTTACTACATTTACTTACAATTTCTTGTGAACTTATGAATCACTGGCAACTCCTAAATAACTGGTTTGTAATTAATGCTATACTTTATTGAGAAATGATAAATTGATCATGAATAAAGTATGATAATACAATTATTAAACACATTATAGATATGCTTTTAAATCAAGAATAAAGCATTTATATCTGTATTTATAAACTGCTTATTTATGTCTATTAATGTTTTATAAATTATGAATTATCTGTTTACTAATGCTTAATTAATGATCAATAGTGTGCAGTTATTAAAAGGGTTACCCATCAACTCTGCAATGGATATTAATATCCAAAGTATAGTGAAAACACTATTTATTAGCACGGTAACAAGATCAGCAGTTTAAGACTTTGACTTGTAAGCACAAAACACAAAATACTTCTTTCAATATAAAAAGACTTTAGTGGACAAATGTAAGTCATATATACTAATCTAACACATAAATACATGCATTCAAACATGTTGCAGAAAGAGAGAAAGTGAGGAAAGAATGAGTTTAAGAGAATGAAAATATGAAATCCCAAGTTTACTGCAATATATGCAATTTCTTAGACCTGAATAACCATTAATCATTTAATTAACCCTCACATTGATTTTCTATTGAGGCTATTAAACTTTATATTAAATGCACCAGTTTAGCTAGAATTTGGAGGTTTTACTTGTGTTTCCTGCGTTAGGGATTCGTTGCAGAAAGGGGTTTCCCAAGGTTGTTGACTGGCTGGAGGATTAGTAGTGTCCGGAGTGATGTCTTGGGGAGATCAATCATTGAGAGTTGGCTAATGAATGGATGCGGAGTCCTGAATGCTGGCTGAAGTTTTCAGGTTGAAACCAACAACGTCTGAGACGTGGCTTTGCAGCAAAACTTAACTTAGAACACAAAACTCTCAAACAAAAAGAAAAGAAATTAAAGTAAAAGAAAGAAAAGGAAAGAAGAGTGTGATGAGACTACAGCGGCATCTCAATAATTTATAATGTCGTGGAAAAGTTTTTCAGTGATTCAACTCAAATTGTGAAACTTGTGTATTAAGTAAATTCATTGCACATAGACTGAAGTAGTTTGAGTCTTTGGTTATTTTAATTGTGATGATTTTGGCTCACATTTAACGAAAACCCACCAATTCACTATTTCAACAAATTAGAATATGGTGACATGCCAATCAGCTAATCAACTCAAAACACCTGCAAAGGTTTCCTGAGCCTTCAAAATGGTCTCTCAGTTTGGTTCACTAGGCTACACAATCATGGGGAAGACTGCTGACCTGAGAGTTGTCCAGAAGACAATCATTGACACCCTTCACAAGGAGAGTAAGACACAAACATTCATTGTCAAAGAAGCTGGCTGTTCACAGAGTGCTGTATCCAAGCATGTTAACAGAAAGTTGAGCCGAAGGAAATAGTGTGGAAGAAAAAGATGCACAACCAACCGAGAGAACCACAGCCTTATGAGGATTGTCAAGAAAAATCGATTCAAGAATTTGAGTGAACTTCACAAGGAATGGACTGAGGCTGGGGTCAAGGCATCAAGAGGCACCACACATAGAGATGTCAAGGAATTTGGCTACAGTTGTCGTATTCCTCTTGTTAAGCTACTCCTGAACCCCAGACAACGTCAGAGGCGTCTTACCTGGACTAAGGAGAAGAAGAACTGGTCTGTTGCCCAGTGGTCCAAAGTCCTCTTTTCAGATGAGAGCAAGTTTTGTATTTCATTTGGAAACCAAGGTCCTAGAGTCTGGAGGAAGGGTGGAGAAGCTCATAGCCCAAGTTGCTTGAAGTCCAGTGTTAAGTTTCCACAGTCTGTGATGATTTGGGGTGCAATGTCATCTGTGTTTTTTGCAAAGTCACTGCACCTGTTTACCAAGAAATTTTGGAGCACTTCATGCTTCCTTCTGCTGACCAACTTTTTGAAGATGCTGATTTCATTTTCCAGCAGGATTTGGCACCTGCCCACACTGCCAAAAGCACCAAAAGTTAGTTAAATGACAATTGTGTTGGTGTGATTTGCTTGTTTGATTTTTCAGCAGGATTTGGCACCTGAGCATTCCTAAGGGGTATTGTCAAGAGGAAAATCAGAAACAAGAGACCAAAAAATGCAGATGAGCTGAAGGCCATTGTCAAAGAAACCTGGGCTTCCATACCACCTCAGCAGTGCCACAAACTGATCACCTCCATGCCACGCCGAATTGAGGCAGTAATTAAAGCAAAGGAGCCCCTACCAAGTATTGCGTATATGTACAGTACATGAACATACTTTCCAGAAGGCCAACAATTCACTAAAAAGGTTTTTTTTTTTCTTTTTTTTTTTTTTATTGGTCTTATGAAGTATTCTAATTTGTTTGAGATTGGTGAATTGGTGGGTTTTTGTTTAAATGTGAGCCAGAATCATCACAATTAAAAGAACTAAAGACTTAAACTACTTCAGTTTGTGTGCATTGAATTTATTTAATACATGAGTTTCACAATTTGAGTTGAATTACTGAAATAAATGAACTTTTCCACGACATTCTAATTTATTGAGATGCACCTGTAGATGGCTTCTCTTTTCATGATAGTAGATGGCAGCAGGTGTGGAGGCCAAAGCATGCTGAAAGAGTGCTTGAAGAATGCAAAACAAAAAGGCAGCTGGTGGCAGAAGCAGTGGCAAAAAGCCCAAAAGGCAAAAAGCAAAATTCAATTCAATTCAATTCAATTCAATTCAATTCAAGTTTGTTTGTATAGAGCTTTTATGATACAAATCATTGCAAAGTAAATTAAGTTTCTACAATATTTAGTAGTAGCTTATGAGTGGTGACTGTCAGTTTATGTGCATATGGCAGAAATTTTTAGAAAAATTTATAAAAGACATAGTCAAACAGACAATGAACACTATTAACAGCAATTATTATATGATGCAATCACACTTGTAGCAATATTTGGTAGTTCTGTATGTTGTCTCTGGGTTAGCATCATCTGAGGTACTCTGAGGGGTTGGCATCATCTCTGCTCAGGTGTTCTGGATCCAGACTGGAGCTTGTGTAAATCCCGTGGCAAAACAGTGAAACAAATAGAGACATAATTAGCGTAGCTGTTGTTTCAACCAAGTAAAATTAATTAGTTTAACCCAAGCTAAAGGATAATTATGCACATTTGATCAGATACAACTGCAGTCCAAAATTATGCAATGCATTATTTGAATGCTTGGTGAAAGAGATGTGTTTTTAATCTAGATTTAAACAGAGAGAGTATGTCTGAACCCCGAACATTATCAGGAAGGTTATTCCAGAGTTTGGGAGCCAAATGCGAAAAAGCTCTACCTCCTTCAGTGGACTTTGCTATCCTAGGTACTACCAAAAGTCCAGCGTTTTGTCTTAGGGAGTGCGTTTTGTAGACCAGGTTACATGTTTCGTAGCTTGGCAATGAGAGATGAAAGATGCTGTTTTTGATGGGATTGTTTTAGCTAATATGGTAGAAGGAAGCAGTACATCCGTCTAGTTTGGTACACTGTGGATGTTTTTTGGCCAATAAGTTAATATCTCTGTCTTATCTTATATAGGGTCATCCAATCTTTTATATTTTTAACACCTTATAGTAAGTAATGAAATGGTTTTGTATACTGATATCGGCATAAAAGTGGAAACTAATATTTTCTGAAAATAGCCAAAGTTGGGTACACAGGAGCTAAACAATTTAGGGCCTTATAGGTAAGTAATAATATTTTGTAACTGATATTTGATGTTAATATGGGAGGAGGACTATTTAATATTTATAAAATTCACAATTCATTTTGGTTCATGTCTCAGAATGTGTATTTTTTGTTTGTAATTTCACATCTGTTATACCATAACATGTTACTGAAGTTGGAAAGCTCTGCTTTTCTATCGCGACTGTGTCGAATCTGCTGATGTAATTACAACTGCTAAGTGATAGAGAGGGGGAGGGGGAGGGGGAGGCCGGGTCAGAGCTGAGCTCTCGTGCCTCCGTTGGTAAAAAAAAATTAGCCAATCAGCATCAAGTGTTCACTTTCAGCGCTGAGAAGTGTTGAGAAAAGAAACCTCCCAGAGGAGGCTAGCCTCCCTTCTGGTATATCAACCAATCATCATAGAGACGTAAATTACTAATTAAATTGATATTAGTTTGAACGTCTCGCATTGCACTGATAATGCACCAAGTATGATAAGCAGCGATACTGAATATTTGATCGCCAACAGATTTACCAAGCTGTCATTCAAAAAGTATATATACAAATTTAAAAAAGGAAAAACATGCCTAAGCTGGATATAGGCTACAGCAGTCAGCTTAACAGGCAGCTCTCTTTTAACGCAGACTTTTAAGAAGGGATGGATGTTTGCTTCAAGTGATAGGCCAGGTAAGTGAAATTATATTATATTGTTGTATGTTTGTTGTTTTCTTTACGTTTTCTGACTAAAAGCAACCAAAAAGCCATTTTAAAGTGGTTAAGCAAATAATAATAATAACAATCGGCAGGGATCCCCAGACCAATACAATTAGTCTGCCTCTATTTTTAAACCCACGAGCTGCCACTGCTTGTGGCACTCCATATTTTACTGGTGATAAATGAGATGACTCGCCATTTAAATAAACAAAGTGGTAGCGATCGGACAGGTATGATCTAAACCATCTTAAAGCTTGCCCTTGAATACCTGTATATTTTTGTAATCAATCTATGAGTGTTATGATCTATGGTGTCGAACACAGCACTAAGAAACTAGCAATGAGATGCAGCCTTAATCTGATGCAAGAAAAAATGAAATTCTTCATGCAGATAATTTTTTTGCAGGAAGGAGCACAATTGAGCAGACACAACTTTTTCTAAAATTTTTGACATAAATGGAAGATTTGAAATGGGCCTATAATTTGCCAGTTCACTAGGATCTAGTTGTGGTTTCTTAATAAGAGGCTCAATGACCGCCAGCTTGAATGGTTTTGGGACGTGACCTAAAGATAACGACGAGTTAATAATATTGAGAAGCGGTTTTTCTGCTACAGGTAGCAACTCTTTCAGTAATTTGGTGGGTACAGAATCAAATAAACATGTTGTTGGTTTAGATGCAGTGATAAGTTTATTTAGCTCTTCCTGTCCTATAGTGTAACGGAAACAAAGGGTGAGGAAGCAAGTGCAAGAGTGAAATACAAATGTTTATTGAAGGCAGAGATACAAATGAGTCCAGGTGGAACAACGGATGGTCGCAGCGATGATAGACGGTGATCCAGGAAGTGGTAGTGAGGTGAGGCAGCAGGAGAGCGTGACACAGGCCTGAGATGAGCAGTCCGTGGTGGTGATTTGGTGCATCCGATGGTGAAGAGTGGACGGGGTTCCAGGGGCAGACAACAGCAAAGCAATAATGAGTAACAGCCAGAGCCGGACAGTAACGGAGTACATTTACTTGAGTACAGTACTTAAGTACAATTTTGAGGGATCTGTACTTTACTCGAGTATCATTTTTGGGGAGTACTCATGACTTTACTCAAGTACATTTGAGAGGCAAATATTGTACTCTTTACTCCGCTACATTTCTATCCATAACCATAACCGTTACTTCTTCGGCCCTATCCACACGGAGACGGAGTTTACCCCAATCCGATCTTTTTTTTTCCTCGTCTCAAGAAATATCCGCGTCCACACGAAACCGCAAAACGATGTAGTAAACATGCCAGACCAGCATGTGCATGTGGCGCTGTAATTCTGCCACAGAGATGCACTAAAAACGGAGAAGAAGACATGGACTATGCTCATAAACCTTGCGCTTGGTACACAAACGAACATGGAACAATTCATTTATTAATCTGTGTTAATGTTAGTTAATAAAAAAAGACAATCGTTCAGTGTTTGTTCTTGTTTTTGTTGCTATTACGTGACGTTGCGGTGTCTGATTAGGGCGAGACGTGGGCTGATGACTTCATAATTTCAAAAGATATACGGATTCACCGTCCAGACGACAACCCAAAGGCGGCGTTTTCAAATGTATACACTCTGGGACCCGGTTTCAAAAAACATTTGGATATCACTAAACTGCAGTGCTGTGAACGCGCTCACAACAGACCCGGAAGAGAAGACAATGCTGAATAAAGTCATAGTTTTTGCTATTTTTGGACCAAAATGTATTTTCGATGCTTCAATAAATTCTAACTGACCCTCCGATGTCACATGGACTACTTTGATGATGTTTTTATTACCTTTCTGGACATGGACAGTATACCGTACATACATTTTCAATGGAGGGACAGAAAGCTCTCGGACTAAATCTAAAATATCTTAAACTGTGTTCCAAGGATGAACGGAGGTCTTATGGGTTTGGAACGACATGAGGGTGAGTTATTAATGACATAATTTTCATTTTTGGGTGAACTAACCCTTTAATACTGTCACTCAAATGAGCTGAATTTTATTTTTCCTTCTTTGTACACTGACCTAAACACAGCTGATTAGCTGATTTTCTTTAATAATTATTATTTCTTCTTCTATGCTGCGTGTATAACACGGTCAGGTTCAGAGGTGTGTCAGAACATTGCTATATTGCCTTCTTTGCTGATTTAGGTTTATTGATTTGATTGATGAAAAAACAGAAACTCACAAGTACACACAATTCTTAGCTGAATTTTCTTTTCTGATATTACACATTAATGTAAGCTGAGCATTTGCTTTGATGTTCTTGAGTATGCGGTGTGTTTAACACAGTCAGGTTCAAATGTGGGTGCAAAAATTACATTAAAACTGTAGCAGAGGTTTGTCAGAGCGTTGCCATTGTGCGCAAGTGAGAAATGTTAAATAAAGCAACATGGTAAAAAGATGAAAATGACTTGATTTTACTTTTAATTCCTTTTACATTCTCCAAGGTATTAACGTTACAATTTTTCATAACTCCATGTAGGACGTTTCTGTACACAAATGTAAGCACTGTGGCAGTAGTAATGCAATATTTAGTACTCTTGTACCCTTGATACTCAAGTACTTTTAAAAACAAGTACTTCAGTACTTTTACTTAAGTAGACATCTGACTGTAGTACTTTTACTTGTACTTGAGTAAAATTTAGCAGGGGGTATCTGTACTTTTACTCAAGTAATGAAGCTGTGTACTCTGTCCGCCTCTGGTAACAGCTGGTGCAGATGAACAATCAACGGAGACGCCCACATGAAACAATTAGTGCTGACGAGCGACACACACAAACTCCACCCACATAGTGCAAACCCGAGACCACGGTTTACCAACCGTGACATATAGTTGTAAAGCACTGCAGTTTATCTTTGGGTACGATGGATGAAACTGAAGTATTAGACGCTGTAGAATCTACATTTGTTATTGTATTTCTGATGTTATCTATTTTATCAGTGAAGAAAGTCATTACTATTAAACATTGATGGAATATTTAAATCGGGTGGCATCTGGTTATTTGTTAATCTAGCCACTGTGCTAAATAAAATCCTTGGATTGTTTTGGTTATTTTCAGTGAGTTTGTGGATATGCTCGGCCCTGGCAGTTTTTAGAGCCTGTCTATAGCTGGACATACTGTTTTTCAATGCAATTCTAAAAACTTCCAAGTTAGTTTTTCTCCATTTGCGCTCAAGACTACGAGTTTCTTTCTTGAGAGAGTGGGTATAACTGTTATACCATGGCACAGTTCGTTTTTCTCTGACCTTTTTCAATTTGATGGGGGCAACAGCTTCTAATGTATTAGAGAAAATAGTGCCCATGTTGCCAGTCATTTTGTCTTGTTCATGTGTATTTTTGGGTACACATAGCAGTTGTGATAAATCAGGCAGGTTATTTGCGAATCTGTCTGTAATGAAGAGTCAGTGACGTGGGAATCCATGTGCAGCTTTATTAATAACCAGAACGAGTCAGACAGGCAAAGTTCAATCAACAGCGTTAAAGGGTAATGTAGGAAAGGGAGAATCAGTACCAGAGTCTGTGCAAAGGGGTCGAGGCAGCCGGGAGACAGAGTGTAAACAAATCCAGTAAAGGGGCCGGGTCAGAGAGGCAGGCAGAAAACAATCAGACGGGTATAAACAATCCAGGTAGTGAACAGGTAATCCAACTGGGTATAAACCCTCGGAAATGTCAGCAGTAGCAAAACAAGAATTCACACAGAGGTGAGGAATGGCCTGGCTTAAATAGTCAGGATAATGATTCGCACCTGTGCAGGTAATCAGTCTCAGGCACGGGATGATGGGAAATGAAGTCGGCAAGGAGAGTTAGTACTCTGGTGATGGTTCCCTCTGGTGGTGATCGAAGGGAGCCACCAGGGCTTGATTTATGACAGAGCCCCCTCCCTGAGAGCGGCTCTTGACGTGAGGAGGCAGATGACACTGGGGTCTTTCACAGGGTCTCGGGGCTGGTTTATTCGGATGGGTCCTATGAAAGTCAGTGGTAAGAGAAGGATCTAGAATGTTCTCTGCGTTGACCCAGGACCGCTCCTCCAGACAATACTACTCCCAATCCTCTAGATACTGGAGTAACCTGCCCCAGCGACGAGAATTCAGGATCTCGTGAACTCGATACGCCTCCTCGCCTTCCACGATGATGGGAGGGGTTCCCTGGTCACCAGCCTCCTCCTGGTCCTCCGCTCCTCTCGAACCACCAGTGGGCTTAAGCAGAGACACATGAAAAGTGGGTGAGATA
Organism: Cyprinus carpio; assembly: GCF_018340385.1. NCBI lineage: Eukaryota > Metazoa > Chordata > Actinopteri > Cypriniformes > Cyprinidae > Cyprinus > Cyprinus carpio. The sequence goes on from NC_056575.1 coordinate 17,622,361, forward strand.
CGATCATTTCCTGGCAAATCCAATCTAAATGAAACGGGAGTTATTTGTCTGAGGATTTTGAATGGAAACACGTACCTTGGACTGATATTCTTGCAAGGGAGTCGTAGGCAAAGATCCAGTGTAGACATCCTGACCCACTGATCAGGCTGATAGTTGGGATTGGCACATCGACGGCGATCCGCTTGTTCCCTTGTTCGATGAATGGCCCATTGAAGGTGGACATGTGCCTCATTCCAGGTCTCCTCGCTCCATTGGAGCCATGAATTAACAGCAGGTAAGTCTGAGGGCTCCCCGGACCTTGGGAATAAGGGAGGTTGGAAACCCAGTATGATTGGTTGGGAGTGAGTAAGGTGGGTGGCTTGCGGAGGGAGTTCTGAGCATATTCGGCCCATAACAGATACGACTCCAGTCTGCCTGATTTCGGTGGCAATATGAGCAGAGAAAGCGGGTGAGCTCCTGGTTCAAACGTTCCATCTGGCCATTGGCTTGAGGGTGATAGCCGGAGGTGAGGCTGACATTGATACTCAGTTTCTGACAGAAGGCAAACCAGACGTGGGAGGTGAATTGTGGACCCCGATTGGAGACTATGTCCTCAGAAAGACATAGTCATGGCATAAGGACTCAGCTGTTTCTAGAGCTGTGGGTAGTTTGGGCAGAGGGATCAAGCAACATGCCTTAGAGAATCGGTCAATGACTGTGAGGATAGTGGTATGCCCCCCCGGACAAGGGTAGACAAAGTCTGTGACAAAGTCTATGGCTATATGTGACCAGGGGCGTTGTGGAATGGGTAGAGGTTGTAAGAAGTCAGCCGGTAGTTGGTGAGAGGATTTTGTGATATTCATTATATTACATGTGGAACAGTCCCGGATGTATGCTATCATGTCTGCCTGCAAGGTGGACCACCAGAAGCGAGTAGTGATTAGTTGTGTAGTTGTTGCGGTGACTGGATGATGGTAGTTGGTTGTTGAATGTGAATAATTATTTGATGTTTTGTGTGGTGTATGCAGCATGTAAGTGAGGTTGTTTGGGGTTGGTGGTGGTTTGGTGGCTTGGGCCGCTGTAATCTCAGCCATGAGATCCCATTGTATGGGAGCGAGAACCAGGGTGGAAGGGATGATGGATTCACAGGAGAGTGGTTGCAAGAATGACTCATAAAGTCAAATCGTGTGGAAAAATAAAGACCATTTTGCCTGCCTGTGATTGAGTCTCTTGGCGGAAGTAGTCAAGGTTTGCTATGATCGGTTAGTACTTTAGAGGGGTGTTTAGTTCCCTCAAGTCAATGACGCCATTCCTCAAAAGATGCCTTCATGGCAAGGAGTTCCCGATTGCCTACATCATAGTTCTGCTCTGTGGGGCTGAGTTTATGAGAGAAGAATGCACAAGGAAATAAGGAAATAATTTGGGAGGATTACCATGTAGATGGGATAGAGTAGATGCGATTGATTTTGGGATAGAAGTATGCAATGGGATATAGTTCAGGATTGGGATGATGCAGAATGGGAGCGGTGGTGAATCTTTCCTTAAGTTCATGAAATGCAGAGATGGTGGATGGTGTCCAGATGAGACGTTGTCTCCCCTTCTTGATCATAGATGTCATGGATGCTGCAATCATGCTGAAATTGCAAATGAATCATCGATAGAAATTTGCAAATCCCAGAAATGCAGAGATGGTGGTAAAGTGGCAGGCTGATGCCACCTTACAACAGATTGCACCTTCTTATCATCCATGGCTACCCCTCCTGAGCTGATCACATACCCGAGGAATAATACAGTGTTCTGGTGAAACTCACACTTCTCAGTCTTGGCATACAACTGATGGGTGATGAGACGCTGGAGAACAGAACAAACATGCTTGATATGATCCTCATAGGAGTCAGAGTAGATCAAGATATCATCAATATACACGATGACCCAGCGATTCAGCATGTCTCGGAACACATCATTGATGAATGCTTGGAAAACTGAGGGACTGTTGACCAGCCCGCATGGCATAACAAGATATTCGTAGTGCCCTGATGTCGTTCATCACCCTCCCAGATGCGAATGAGATTGTAACCACTGCGAAGGTCAAGCTTGGTGAAATACTTGGCTGTCCGCAGCTGTTCCAAGGCTGCTGGAACTAATGGTAGGGGGTAACGGAACTCAACAGTGAGTTTGTTGAGACCACGGTAGTAAATGCAAGGCCGAAGTCCTCCATCCTTCTTAACGAAGAAGAATCCGGCTGAAGCAGCAGAGGTGGTTGGTCGAATGAAGCCCTTTGTTAACTTCTCCTCTATGTATGATTTCATGGCTTCAGACTCAGGTTGTGACAGGGGAAAGACTTAGCCTTTGGGAGGATGAGAACCAGGTAGCAGGTCCATGGCACAGTCATCTGCACGATGAGGGAGGTAGTTGTGATCCTTTAGTCTTACTGAAAGCTTCAACTAAATTGTGGTATTCCAAAGCGATCTTCTTTAGTCTTACTGAAAGCTTCAACTGGTGGCAGGATTCAGACCAGCGAGTTATCTGGGTCTTTCACAAGGGCTGCTTTCATTTCGGATGGAAAGTCCTAGAGATGGGAGTTTGAGGGGATCTAGAATGGGTTTCAGTCTGCGTTGACGCAGACCTCTCCTGTTACTACTCCAATCCTCTAGATACGGGAGTAACCTGCCCGAGCGATATTCAGGATCTCGTGAACTCGATACGCCTCCTATCGCCTTCCACGATGTTTCAATTCCTGGGACCAACTTGCTTCCTGGTCCTCCGCTCCTCTTGGAGACACATGAAAAGTGGGTGAGATACGATCATTTCCTGGCAAATCCAATCCCCACAGGATTTTGAATGGAAACACGTACCTTGGATGTCGTAGGCAAGATCCAACATCTCTGATCAGGCTGAAGTTGGGTTGGCACATCGACGGCGATCCGCTTTGTTCCCTTGTTCGATGAATGGCCCATTGAAGGTGGACATGTGCCTCATTCCAGGTCTCCTCGCTCCATTGGAGCCATGAATTAACAGCAGGTAAGTCTGAGGGCACCCCGGACCATGGGAATAAGGGAGGTTGGAAACCCAGAACACATTGGAAAGGAGTAAGGCCAGTAGCTGGCTTGCGGAGGGAGTTCTGAGCATATTCGGCCCATAACAGATACGACTCCAGTCTGCCTGATTTCGGTGGCAATATGAGAGAGAAAGCGGGTGAGCTCCTGGTTCAAACGTTCCATCTGGCCATTGGCTTGAGGGTGATAGCCGGAGGTGAGGCTGACATTGATACTCGTTTCTGACTTTGACCAGACGTGGGAGGTGAATTGTGGACCCCGATTGGAGACTATGTCCTCAGAAAGACATAGTCATGGCATAAGGACTCAGCTGTTTCTAGAGCTGTGGGTAGTTTTGGGCAGAGGGATCAAGCAACATGCCTTAGAGAATGACTGTCAGATTGGGTATGCCCCCCCGGAACAAGGGTAGACAAAGTCTGTGACAAAGTCTATGGCTATATGTGACCATTTGTGGAATGGGTAGATAGGTTGTAAGAAGTCAGCCGGTAGTTGGTGAGAGGATTTTGTGATATTCATTATATTACATGTGGAACAGTCCCGGATGTATGCTATCATGTCTGCCTGCAAGGTGGACCACCAGAAGCGAGTAGCTGTACAGTACCTGGATGACCAGAACTGGTAGTTGAATGAACCCACTGAATCACTCTTTGATGTAGTGTCTGCAGCATGTAAGTGAGGTTAGGTGGAGTTTCAGCTGGTGGTGGTTTGGTGGCTTGGGCCGCTGTAATCTCAGCCATGAGATTGTGGATCCTGAACCAGGGTGGAAGGTTGGATTCACAGGAGAGTGGTTGCAAGAATCTAAAACAGTCTCATAAAGTCCAAATCTTTTAGGAATTCTGTATGCCCTGGTGGAAAACACAGACCAGAAGCAGAGACTGCCTAGTTTCTTTTGTTGACAGTGGAACATTAAGCAGAAGTATTTTCAAATGTTTAGGACTTGTATCACTGTTTAAAGGGGTACACTGAGAATATCCTCGAGCCAAGATAAAAACTTGCTGCAACACCTCCCCTCCCAACCAGCTCCTCATCATAACCAGTATCAAGGAGTAGACTGGTTGTCTACAATACATAACCTTTGGTTTCTAGCCTGTTTCAGAGTTTGCGAGAGTACATGCACAAGGAATTATTATGTGGTGATCATTTCCAATGTAAATGCTTTGGAGTCAAGTGATCTAGTGTTTGTGAGCCCAAACTTTAAAAATTGTTTTCCACCTCAATTTATGAACTGACATTTTTTCTGGATCGGGATAGAAATTTTTTTCTAGAAAGACCAACCTACCATGCAATTCATGAACGCCGAGACACAGTCTTAATAGATTGGACTAGCGCCAAGTACTTCTATCATTTAAGCGGGTAGTAACAACTTCTTGAGTAGATACTTGAGAAATTGGCTTACTAGTCATATGGAGCGAAGTGTCCTGGAGATGTTCTTTGACAGGAGTTCCGTCCGACTCTGCTGGGGTGCAGGCCATCAACGCGAAAACGCCTAGGACGCTCCCAGAAAAGATTCCAATTATTAACAAAGAGCAGTTTCTGTTCTTTACACCACGACAGTGTGGGATTACAAATTTATAAAATGTTAAATCTAGGTTCCAATGTAATAGCATGAAACTCAAACTTCTTTCAGGTACATTTTGAGGTAAAAAAGGATCAAAGCCCAGGTGTCTGAGATAATGACTTTTTGTCTTTTTTGCTATTCCTTGCCATTTGGCTCAGGGCACAGCTGTGCCTTTTGTTTCTATGATAATATGACCGGTATGGGCATACTGCCGGCACCTATGTATTTAAATGACACTGTTATACTGATAAGATCAAAGATGACCATGGCCAGCATCAGGCTGATCCCTATATTCAATTTGCATGCTTTGTTTAAATTGTCTCATCCACCTCTACAGGATGTGCTACCTCCCATTTGAATGTATAAAAACTCCAAAGTATCACAAGCTTTGTGAAGACTTTTGATGACTGTAGCGCTAAGCAGAGCATTCTCAATAAAGAATTCTGCTGAAGATAACCCAAGAGTCTCCTGGTCTTCGCTTCTGAGTTTCCAACAACAGTAACCATCCATTTAAAGCAAAAAGTCTACTGAACCTTTCATGTCCTGACACGATGATCTTCACCGTGGGTGTTGTGCTGCGCACCGTCTTGATAAAGCTTCTGAAGTCCCTCCTCAGTGTCTCCATCTGCCGCAGCATGGTGTCGTTAACCGCGGCGTGAAGCACGACCGCTCCGGGGCTCTCGTCATCCTTCAGGATCACGGGTATCTGTTGGTGTCCTAAGTTTTTAAACTCGGCCGTTGGACACATCCCAAATGTTGTCTTGACCAATTAAACGTTGTCTTAGCTCGGGGTGTTGCAATGTTTCTCCTCACAATACATAAATCAACATGTTATCTTATTAGTCACAGGGTCCAAATTTTCCCGCTCTTGCAGAGTATGATTTGGACATTGGTTTCTATAAATAGAATCTAATACATTTTACAAAAGAACTGATTGAAAGAAACATTTTAAGAAAGCATTTTCAAACACACATATACCAAACAGCAATACAAACCTATAAACTATTCAATAGTTATCCAAAAAAAATGTTGTGTGTTCACTTCAGCTCAGCATTTAACACTGTCATTCCCTCCAAGCTGACCACAAAACTTGGAGACCTGGACACCTCCCTCTGCAACTGGATTATGGACTTTCTGACCAACAGACCTCAGCATGTTAGGTCAGGCCACACCATCACACTCAGCACCGGCGTACCACAGTGCTGTGTTCTGAGCCCATTCCTCTACTTCCTCTACACCCACGACTGCAAGCCTGTGCATGGATCCAACGCCATCATTAAGTTTGCACATGACACCACAGTGATTGGCCTCATCAGAGACAATGATCACAGTCTCACAGTCTGGTATGGGAACCGCTCAGTTGCTCACCGCAATGCACTGCAGAGGGTGGTGAAAACCACCCCACGCATCACAGGGACACCACTTCCTGCTATTGAGGACATCCAGAGAAAACACTGTCAACGTCGAGCTCGCAGCATTCTTAAGGACTCCTCTCACCCTGACCATAGACTGTTCAATCTCCTGCCCTGCAGGAGGCGCTTCAGGAGCCTCCGGACAAGGACCAGCAGACTCAGGGACAGCTTTTTCCCTACAGCTGTCTCCTTACTGAATTCTGCCCTCTGACACCCCCCACCCACCACACACACACCAAACACATACACTCCTCACCCCTCCTCATCACTACATCTGCTTTAGAAAAAAAAAAAAACGGTTACACTTGTTATTGCTTGTACTATTGTCTGTTTATCCAGAATACTGAATGACCCATTTGCACACTGGAATATTTTTCTGTGCACTTTAGTAATGTCCATTGCACTAGTGTAAATGATGTTCATAGTTTCTGCTTATAATCCATCTGTATAGTATGTTCATAGTACACCTATCTGTATATCATGCTGATAGTATTTAAAATCTGTAAATTATTTTCGTAGATATGACTTATTTGTATGTTTATTTTTTGTTTATTTGTAACATATTGTAGACACTGTATATTCTGTACTTACTGCTTATTGCACTTCTGATTAGATGCTTACTTTATTTCGTTGCCTTGTACCTTACATGTGCAATGACAATAAAGTTGAATCTAATCTAATATAATATACAGTGAGTGATTAGAACACTATAGTCATGTGTGGGTCACATACATGATAACGGAGTTATGCAATGCAGTGGTATTCATTTATAAGTTATTTTTATTATAATTTTGGTGCATTTATATACGTAAAAGCATTTACATTTTATTCATTTAGCAGATGCTTTTATTCAAAGCAACTTTTAAGGAATTAAGGAATACAACAAGCAATTCATCACAAAGAGGCAAATAAACACAGGAAGGGCTCATAATACAAAGTTTCAGACATTGTTAAGCTAGACAGGGTAAAGGAAAGGAGGAAAAGAGAAAGAGAAAGCAAAGTTGTTCTTTTTTCTCATGTTAGGATGCAGTCAAAAGTTGACGAAAGAGATGAGTTTCAACTGTCACTTGAAGCTGTCTATGTACTGTTCTGTGAATGTGAGGACGTGTTCTGTGAGGAACAAAAGGTCAAAAGATGTCTGTCTCTGATCTCTGTCATTGGTGGAGGAAAACCCAAAGAAGTCTTAACTAATGAGTTCCCTCATGGTTTACTCGTGATGATCATGATGTGTTGTCTCTTCGATCATTAATCTCGGATGCTTGGCCCAATTTTGTCAAACTCCTTCCTTTACTGGGGGAAGTCGTGGCCTAATGGTTAAAGATTCTGACTCATAATCTAAAGGTTGTGAGTTCGAGCCGGCAGGGATTGTAGGTGGGGGGAGTGAATGTACAGCGATCTCTCCACCTTCAATACCACGACTGAGGTGCCATTGAGCAAGACCGAACCCCAGCTGCTCCCCGGGCGCCACAGCATAAATGGCTGCCCACTGCTCCGGGTGTATGTTCATGGTGTGTGTGTTCACTGCTGTGTGTGCGCACTTTGGATGGGTTAAACGGAGCATGGGTCACCATACTTGGCTGTATGTCACGTCACTGTCACTTAGTTGAAATGATCAATGTGTTCTTTGTTTTAATGCTGCAAGGTGTTCATAATTGCTTGTTAGTTAGACTTGCTTCAGACTTCAGACCTCCTTGGGGAGAAGGTGAAAGTATCTTGCCGAAAATGCACCAGCATGCATAAGTAATCAAGCACTTGATTGAAACCGATCTGAGAATATTGGAATCCATGTGCTTTTTATCCTGCTTACACATTCGTGGGCTATATCTGATCTGTGTCACATGGGAGGATTGGGTCACTTGAACCATGCAGTGTAAATGCTGCCTTTTACTCTTGGTGTTCTGGTAATGATGTCATAGACCAGTGGTTTTCAGTTCCAGTCCTGCCTCTTTTATTTAGCACACCTGATTCAGATAACCAGCTCATTAGAAGAGAGCTCGGTGCATGAACTGTGTTTCGATTGACATGGTCCCTACACAGTGTTCATTGCTTCCTACTCCCTGAGTGTGGGAAATCCGTTGAAGTTTACTTCACTTTGGAACATTCATTCACAGATTTGTGCTACACCACTGCCTGCAGCATCTTAGCATCGTCTCACACACACAGAAGAAACTTGTTAGAAAAGTGTGACATAAATGTGAATAGAATATATACACTCCTTTCAAACTGGAAACATGGCAGAATATCCTGTGATGTCCACTTCAGAGGGCACTTATAGTCATATAGAACATATGTCTGAAGTGATAAGACAAACATAAAAAATGTGCAGAGCAGGGGTCACGAGGACTGGAATTGAGAACCACTTTCATAGACTCGTCAGCCAATAGAATTGTTGTGTTTGTTAAAGCTTCAGACACTCCCAGCGTCAGTCTCAGATGTATTCTCTTGTTCCTCTCCACAGGGAACCATGATTACAGTCAAAAACGGAGATGTTTTCTGTTTCTTCAAATGAAGATGTCGCTGATTAGGCCTACCACTCTGGTGTCATCTGTAAACTTGATTATGGAGTTAGAGCCATGCACAGGTATGCAGTCGTGGGTGAAAAGGGAGTAGAGGATTGGACTCAGCACACAGCCCTGTGGTACCCCAGTGTTTAAAGTGAGGACAGAGGAGGTGTGGTTACTGATCCTAACAGACTGTGGTTTGTTGGTGAGAAAGTCCAGGGTGCAGTTACAGAGGGAGAGGCTAATGCCAAGATCACAGAGCTTGGAGATCAGCTTGGATGGGATCACAGTATTGAAGGCAGAGCTGAAATCAATGAATAGCATCCTGACATATGTGTTGGTTCTGTCCAGGTGCGTCAAGGCAGAGTGGAGAGCTGAGGCGATGGCATCCTCAGTTGACCTGTTGGATTTGTAGGCGAACTGGTATTGGTCCAGCGTAGGGGGCAAGCATGTTTTCAGGTGGGAGAGGACCAGCCTCTCAAAACACTTTGCAATAATGGGAGTAAGAGCAACTGGGCGGAAGTCATTGAGGGACATTGCATCAGCATGTTTTGGTACAGGTACAATGGTGGTTGTTTTGAAGCAGTTGGGAACAATGGCTTGGGCAAAAGAGAGGTTAAAAATGTTAGTGAAGACCTAAGCCAGCTGTTCTGCACAAGCCCTAAGCATTCGGCCAGGGCCGGCAGCTTTATGAGCATTCACCTTACGCAAGGTGGAGCACACATCACTGGTGGAAAGTGTGAGCGGCAGGTCGTCAGGTGTGAGCACAGCTTTGATGGGTGGTTCTGTGTTTCCACAATCAAAGCGAGCATAAAAGTAGTTCAAAAAGTAGATCATCAAGGAAGGTGGCATTGCTGGCTGGGGGTGTGCTGTTTGCTGTTTTTTTAGTCTGTGAGGGCATGGATGCCTGTCCACATGCGTCAAGGGTCGTTGTTTTTAAATCTATCCTGCGCAGTTTGTAGTTGTAGTAAGCAGATTGAATTCCCCTCTTCAGATTGGACCTGGATAAGCTGTAGGCATCACGATCGCCAGATTTGAAAGCAGCGTCACGTGCCTTCAGCAGGAGCCATATTTCCTTGTTCATCCAGGGTTTCTGATTGGGGTACATTTGAATTGCTTTATGGGTGGTTACCTTGCCAACACATTCGTTGATATGATGTAGGACAGAGGTGGTGTAGGTATTAACATCTGTGCGGGAGTCCAGTGTGGCCTGAGAAGCAAACAAATTCCAGTCTGTCTCCTGGAACTCCTGCTGTAGTGAAGAGCCTGCTTCTTCCAGCCAAACTTTAACAGCCCTCACAGTGGGTTTCACACGTTTGATGATTGGGGTGTATTTGGGTAGCAGGAACAGGGAGAAGTGATCAGATTGTCCAACATGGGGGAGGGGAGTTGCTTTGTAAGCATCAGGGATGTTTGTATAAACATGATCAAGAGTATTGTCTCCTCTTGTCGGGCAAAAAACGTTTTGATAAAATTTGGGGAGAGTTGTTCTCAGATTGGCATGATTGAAATCACCAGCAATAATAAAGACTCCATCCGGATGTGTTGTTTGCAGTTTACTAACAGCAGAAGATAGTTCTTTCATGGCTAGTTTAGCATTAGCATCTGGGGGTACATACACTTCAGCAATGTTGGCAGTTGTAAATTCACGGGGCAGAAAAAAAGTGTCTGCACTTGATAAATATGTATTCAATATCAGCAGAACAGTGGGATTTAGTAATAACAGCATTGGAGCACCAGGATCTGTTTACATAGATGCAAACACCCCCACCTTTGCTTTTACCGGAGTCCACAGCTGTTCTGTCAACCCTGTAGATATTGCGCCCCTCTAGCTCAATCGCGCTATTTGGAATGGTGCTATTGAGCCAAGTTTCTGTGAAAACCATAACGTTGCAGTCTATAAACATTCTCTGAGTGATCCGAAGTCATAGCTCATCGATCTTGTTTGCCAGAGATCGTACGATAGCGAGGAAGATGCTTGGTATCGCTGGACGACATGGATTGAGCTTAAGCTTAGCCCGCAGGCTGCTCCGCTTACCCCGTCTTTGTTTACGTTCGCAGCACCGACGACGGGCACTTCCTGTTGGACTGGCTGATTCACTTGAGCCCGGGGACCGGAATAATTCGGGAGGTAGTAGATGAAGATCTAGTGTTGTATCCACATCTGTGTTTGTGTAGCAAAGTTTGATATCCAATAGTGTGTGACGGTTGTAAGAGGTTAATGCGAAGCTATGTCAAACAACTGAGTTGAAAATAACTAGTAAAATAAGAAGTCATTTGCAAAAACTGGAGAGACTCTGAGCCTCGCGCTGTTCACATGCCGCCATCTTGGTTTTCTTTACTTCATGATGACTGTTTACTGTTTGTTCTTTATGTATCTGTAGAGTACAATGTGATTTGTGGTTTCATTCAGAATACTGGTAATTTGGATTTGGTAATCTGAATCATTGATTGAATCTAAATTATGAATCACTGTGAATCACAGAATCATTTTGATCCACATTAAACGTTTTAAACAACTAAGACCTAAAGATTGGGACAATATGTGCTCTATGCAGCAGTCATTTAAAATAAGGGCTTTTGCTTTGTTGTACTCACAATTTTTTAAAATAAAATGGGTAAAATTTATCATAAGTTAAGGAAACTGATCAGTTAATACAATTTTCGGGAAAACTGTCCAGATTTGGTGTTGTCAGGTTGATGTTCTGTTTCTGTTCTGGGACTCTTATTTTGGTGTGCTTGTCATCATTTTGTATCTGAGTTCTGGTTTCCTGTGTTTATTTCCTGTATCCTTTGTCTCTTTGGTTCGTAGTATGTTTCCATTTGTTTCCATAGTTACTGATTAGTTTGTACAGTGTGTCTACAAACCTGATTCCAAAAAAGTTGGGACACTGTACAAATTGTGAATAAAAACAGAATGCAATGATGTGGAAGTTTCAAATTTCAATATTTTATTCAGAATACAACATAGATCAAACATAGATATCAAATGTTTAAACTCAGAAAATGTATCATTTTAAGGGACAAATAAGTTAATTTTAAATTTCATGGCATCAACAGATCTCAAAAAAGTTGGGACAAGGCCATGTTTACCACTGTGTGGCGTCCCCTCTTCATTTTATAACAGTCTGCAAACGTCTGGGGACTGAGGAGACAAGTTGCTCAAGTTTAAGAATAGGAATGTTGTCCCCTTCTTGTCTAATACAGGCTTCTAGTTGCTCAACTGTCTTAGGTCTTCTTTGTTGCATCTTCCTCTTTATGATGCGCCAAATGTTTTCTATGGGTGAAAGATCTGGACTGCAGACTGGCCATTTCAGTACCCTGATCCTTCTTCTATGCAGCCATGATGTTGTAATTGATGCAGTATGTGGTCTGGGATTGTAATGTTGGAACATGCAAGGTCTTGCATGAAAGAGACGATGTCTGGATGAGGGCATTTGTTGTTCTAGAACTTGGATATACCTTTCAGCATTGATGGTGCCTTTCCAGATGTGTAAGCTGCCCATGCCACACACACTCATGCAACCCCATACCATCAGAGATGCAGGCTTCTGAACTGAGCGCTGATGACAACTTGGGTTGTCCTTGTCCTCTTTAGTCCGGATGACATGGCGTCCCAGTTTTCCAAAAAGAACTTCAAATTTTGATTCGTCTGACCACAGAACAGTTTTTTCCACTTTGCCACAGTCCATTTTAAATGAGCCTTGGCCCAGAGAAAACGCCTGCGCTTCTGGATCATGTTTAGATATGGCTTCTTTTTTGACCTATAGAGTTTTAGCCGGCAACGGCGAATGGCACGGTGGATTGTGTTCACCGACAATGTTTTCTGGAAGTATTCCTGAGCCCATGTTGTGATTTCCATTACAGTAGCATTTCTGTATGTGATGTCGTGCCGTCTAAGGGCCCGAAGATCACGGGCATCCAGTATTTTTTTCCGGCCTTGACCCTTACGCACAGAGATTGTTCCAGATTCTCTGAATCTTTGGATGATATTATGCACTGTAGATGATGATAACTTCAAACTCTTTGCAATTTTTCTCTGAGAAACTCCTTTCTGATATTGCTCCACTATTTTTCGCCGCAGCACTGGGGGAATTGGTGATCCTCTGCCCATCTTGACTTCTGAGAGACACTACCACTCTGAGAGGCTCTTTTTATACCCAGTCATGTTGCCAATTGACCTAATAAGTTGCAAATTGGTCCTCCAGCTGTTCCTTATATGTACATTTAACTTTTCTGGCCACTTATTGCTACCTATCCCAACTTTTTTGGAATATGTAGCTCTCATGAAATCCAAAATAAGGCAATATTTGGCATGACATTTCAAAATGTTATCTATATTCTATTGTGAATAAAATATAAGTTTATGAGATTTGTAAATTATTCCATTCCTTTTTTACTCACAACTTGTACAGTGTCCCAACATTTTTGGAATCGGGTTTGTAGTTTAGAGTCCGTCCACATGGAGACACGTTTGAAACCGGTGTTCTGTCGATTTGTCCTACGCTGTCAGATTTTCCTACCTCCCATTAGTACAATTCGACAACAAAAAAAGCTGTCAATAAAATTATGGTTTATTAACATCTACACATACCATAACCCTAAACCTACCCTTAGAGTAATGCAAATACATTAATTATGTGTTATATTAGTGGTTGAAGCTAGAAGGGATACTATATATATTGTTATATATATTGTTTACAGGAAACCAACAATAAATATATTTTTTCTACCTATTAGATTGTGTTTTATTAAAGTCTATACCTACCCCAACCTTAAACCTACCCTTACATTGATGCAGATACATTAAATATTGTTGTTTAGCATGAGAAAAAGGATGCAATAATGCAGTGCGCATGCGCAGTAAACACTGGTAGGAAAATCTGATGGGGAAGGATAAAATGTCACTACACCGGGTCCCATAGTGGATGAATCTGAAAACGACAACCTTGCATTTTTATGTGTAGAGCCAATCCGTATATTTTGTGAAACGATAATGTCATCAGCCCATGTCTCGACCCTAGTCAGACACCTCTACGTCACCAGTGGTGGACGAAGTACACAAATCAAGTACTTGAGTAAAAGTACAGATACGTATAAGATAACTCCAGTAAAAGTAAAAGTACTCATTTTTGAATTTCACTCCAGTGAAAGTACAAAAGTACTTGATTTTTATGTACTTAAGTAAAAAAAAGTAATGATAGATAGATGCATTTTATATTAGCACACAATTTTTTTTTATATTCCTACCGCTTTAAATACCGCTGCATTATCTTGTTTATTTAAACTCCTTTGTTTTTTCAGGTCATGGTGCATGTTTGTAAGCTGTTTCGTTGTGTTTTTATTTTTCTTTGTCTTTGGACCCTTTTGGACAATCTTCTTTGTTAATTTAAATAAAAACAAACTGCACTCTTCCTTCACTGCATTGCTGTAACAGGTGTTTAATGAATAATTGAATTCCTGAAACATACATTTAAAATCCAAAGGAAGGCCATTTACTTTTGTTCTCAGTATAGTTGTTTTTGTTCTTTACACAGGCTATGTGGGTATAATCTCACTGCTCAGTCCTGTGGAAGTTTGTCTTCAGCTCTACAATCCCCAAACTCAAACATCCTGAAAGAGCTGGATCTGAGTAACAATGACCTGCAGGATTCTGGGGTGAAGCTGCTTTCTGATGGACTGAAGAGTACAAACTGTCAGCTGGAGATTCTGAGGTAAATGCTTTCAATAAAATAAGCAAAATGTGTTCATCAAATTGTAAAGGTTGTGATTTATTTACATGCAAACAGCTCATGATCCAGTGTTTTCAATATATTTCTGGATTTGAAAATGCAACATGCATCAAACTTCTGCCCTTTTATTTGATTGGCTATCCAAATCACCAGTTGACCTTGACATGTACTGTTAGACAGCTGAGGCAGACAAACTTTATTAAAGGAACTTTTTAAATGTTTTTGTCATCCAAACAAACCACTATTAGGTGTCTAATGGAGTGCAGCAGAGCAGCATGAAGATATCAAATATTAATTATCAAATCAGTATCCAGAAGTTACAAAGCCATATCTCCACAGGATATCCATATCACTACTTGAGTGATATTGCTTATATGTAATTATATATATTTGCTTATTCAGCTACAATAGAATTTTGTGATTTGACAAAAAATCAGATTAAGGACAGTAGAAAATTCAAATAAATAAAACAGAAAGTGATTTTTCTGGTAACACTGGTGACACAACTCCACATGGACTACCATTTTCATCATATAATTTATAAGTTTTGCATGGCACTTCAGATTTTGTTCAGATACATTTATTTTTAACACAAAGTATGGCCCTGAAACTAAAGACATGACCATATAGGAATAATTAATGGCTGAAATTATTATAAATATGTGAAAGAGATGTCTGATTGTCACATGGACTTTTGTTGTGTTTTCAGATTGTCTGGCTGTATGGTGACAGACAAAGGCTGTTGTTATATATTTGCAGCTCTGAGTTCAAACCCCTCACACCTGAAAGAGCTGGATCTGAGCTACAATCACCTGGGAGATTCAGGAGTCAAGCTGCTTTTTGAAAAATTGGAGGATCCAAACTGCTCATTGGTCACACTGAAGTATGTCCAGGTTTTGTCCAGTATGTCCAAGATTTTAGATTTTACTATTTCAACTCCTCAGTGGCTATGTGCTATATATATATATATATATATATATATATATATATATATATATATATATATATACACTTAAACACACATATACTGTACAAAAGTAGATTAAGAGAAAAGCTCGATGCATCGATGCATCGCGATTCGTTATCTAACGATCCAGAATCGATTCTCAAAAATTCTGAATCGATTCTGTGTTCAATTCAAATGCGAGCGCTGTCAAGACTCACGTGACCAAACAAAAAAGACGTTGATGGACGACCCGTCATATGCTGGTGAATTAGCTTCGTTTAAAATAAAATGGACAAACTACGACCTGCACCATCTCATTTAAAATCGGATGTGTGGCAACATTTTGGATTTTTCTGAAGACACCGAAGGTGTCGTTGATAAAAGCCATACTGTGTGCAAAGTCTGTAGCGCCAAATTCAAATATTTCGGGCAACACGACTAACATGAAGAAACATATTACGCGGTTCCACTCAGAGCTGGAGAAACAGCATTCTCTTCCAATCACAAACACTCCCGGTACATTCAAAGGACCCTGGATCAAGTAGCAAAGCTTCCACCGAATTCTGAAAAGGCAAAACGAATTACCCGATCAGTGGCGGGTTTTATTGCCAAAGATCTGCGCCCGTACTCCGTTGTGGAAAACCAAGGATTCGCACGATGTTACAGGTACTTGAGCCACGATACACTTTGCCCTCGCGTCGTTATTTTAGTGAGACGGCTGTCCCCGCACTCTACAGTGAGTGTAAAGATCACATCTTAGAATCCCTAAGTAATACGGACAGAGTGGCAATAACATGCGATGCATGGACATCAATTACAACAGAATCGTATGTCACTATTACGGCACACTACATTACAGATGAGTGGAAGCTTGCAGCTTGTGTTCTGCAAACGCGTGCTATGAGCGAAAGTCACACAGGTAATAATTAATTAAGAATCGTTTTGGGAATCGGATCGTTCCTCCCAGAATCGGAATCGGATCGAATCGTTAAGTGCCTTAAGATTCCCACCTCTAATATATGTGTGTGTGTATATATAGAAATACACTTAAACACACATATACTTGCCGCCGCACGGTCACGGCGGTAACTGCAAGTCAGTCGCATGATAAAGTCATTTACAAACTATCCCCAGGTGGCGCAAAGGGACAGTTTGCAAACTGACAAATTATATTTCGTTTTTTAAATGGAGATCAAGTAACGAAATAAAACAAAAACAACTTTATAATATAACATTATAACATCCTTAAAAATCATTAGAAAATTAATAAAAAATTTATTTTTAGAAAGTTAATTTCAAAATGTGAGATAGTCTTATAGGCTGCAGCCTAATGAATAAAAAAAGTATACAAAGGCTCTTACTGCATGTAATGGTTATTAAAAAGTCCTTTAAAAGTCCATTAAAAACCATTAAAACTACACAATTTCCTTATGTTCTATTAAGGGGTTTTCATTACGATCTATAAGCTAATGAAAGTTTTTGAACGAAAAATCCTGACCTTGGCCGTTGGTCGTACAAAGTAGGATATTAACTTAGAATGTTTAGATTACATTTAAGGATGTGTGCATTATGCCATAAAAATGAAAAACGACTGAAAAGGTGGCTTATTGTTGCGTGTTATAGGCTAGGCCTAGTTCTAACACATATTTTGGCATAATAGTTACATTAATGTCACAAATTATGAAAGGCTTGAAACTTGCATTTAATAATTCACTTATTTATTACAGCAGGTCACGCATATTTATCCGTTATCTGGCCTTTTTTTAACACATTTTATTCCCATATACAGAGCCCAAGACATGCCGAAAATTATGTCCATGAATTAAGAAATGTATCACTTTTTTTTGTTTCTTTGTATTAATTTAAACATGTTTAAATAATAACTTAACACCAAAACCAAACACAGAAATCAGGTAGAGCCCTGCACGGGCCTCAATCCTAAGCCCTAAAGCAACCCTTGGCCGACAGCAGCCGTTGGCCGACAGCTTACCAGTATCCTCTGCCCGAGTACGACTGGAGCCCGTGTCTTTTTTCTCTCTTGCCATTAAAATAGTTCAGTTTTGTTTTTAATTGTAAAGTTCTATTTCTTATTGTTTCTATATTAAATAATTTAGAAAAATGTTTGGAACATTTTAAGTGATGACCAAGCGGATAGCGGCAGACAGCTGAGTTGATCACGTTTGATCAATTTAGCCTTCTTAAATCTTCACGACTTGCTTAAAAAAATATCTGTAGATATAGAACACTTAAAGCATATTACAATGTTAGTTTAAACATTTAAAAGTGCACTGGACATATATCTAAGCATTTGTGCAGAGAGTGTTAGTTAATGCACGGGGTCGCCATACTTCATCCTGTTCTTCATAACAGTGGAAACAATATGATAGATTGCCGTCAATTTTGCTCATACAGATAAGTCTAATATTTCATATGGAACTGTAAATGGTGTACCATTATTTTTGTGTAAACTTACATGAATATCAACAAACGTGCTTCTGTAAAATAGAGAAAATAAACTGGATGCGCTTTCTGCCATCTCTGTCTGTGTGAACATGTCGAGCAGGGGTTGAAATGCAAAGCTCTATAAGCAGGTGCAGTTTAGCTTTCCCGTGTCAGAAACTGATGGTTTATATTCAAAGTAAGCTAATTATAATACATATAAGACTGAATCCATGAAGGGCTAATAATGACAGTAAGACGTTAATATTGTCACGCTTTGGTTCATATATAATTATTAATAATTAATTATTACAGCAAAAATGTGTTTTTGTTCCATTAATAATTTTTATGTGAGATTAAAAAATAAATGGTGCTATATATTTAATTATTAGTAATTAATTATTACAGCAAAAATGTGTTTTTGTTCCATTATAAGATCTTTTTATGTTTGGTTATATATTTATTGGTGCTATTAACCTTTGGTGCTATATATATAACTGTCACGCAATGAAAAAGGAAAGTGTGGTTTATCAAGTTAATCCATAGACTAGTGGTGGAAGGTAGTCAGTGATTTCAGAAATCCCGGATTGTGTTTTTTTTATAATAAAATAATATATAAAATGATTAATACAGATGTGTGTATTCTGCAGTTCGCTAGTTTACCATTTTTTTTCTTTTAGATAGAATATGTCCATTTTACACCATAACCAGTAGTACAACCGAATTTAGTCCTGCTGGAGGGGTTTGGGGGTAGTTTTGTATACCTTGTGGGGGTTGAAATAAAGGTGTGAATCTCTTGCTCTTTCATATTGAGAATATCTGATGAGCATTTCAAACTTGAAGAGCAGGTTTAGGTAAAGTGTCTGTTTTAGGACAAATGCCTCATTTGGTTTGCTTTTTGCAATTTTTGCAACAGCATACAGAGTTTTTAATACAATATAATATGGTTTTGTTTTTTCTCAGGAGACATGAAGCGCCTCTGAAAGAGAAACAAAGAAACTGTCCGAAAGAGACTCCTGTCTGCCAAAGAGATAAAAACTTTTATTCTTAATGTATGCTGCTTTGACTATTTTCAGTTTTGCACTAAACTAATTGTACGTGGCAACGATGCAGTCGTTTTGGCAATAACAATGTGAAAGTATATTGCAGTGATAAGAAACTCCCCCGAGACATCATGTAGGCCTAATCATTTTTCAGTTTTGCATTAAATTAATTGTTTATTGACGTGACATTCAGTCAAAACCTGAAATATAAATTCTCACAGAATGTGTTCATTTCCAATATATTGAACCATCTCTTTATGTTTTTCTAAACCCCAAACAGAGTCCAGACATCAGAAAAGTATCTGCGTATGAATGTGTTTTATAGGCTATTTGGATTTGGAAAATACACATGCATTATGACTTGATAAAAAAGACCCAAGTTTTTGGTAGACAACATATTTTGTAGACTTTCTGTGATTTACAATGCACAAACCAGAAGCAACAATATCTGCAGAATGGAGAATGGTCGACCATTCACAAAACATAATAAAGGCCTATCAATTTTATTTCAGTTTTAGTTTTTGTGTTTCAGAGGAAAAATTAATGTTAAGAATGTGTCATCTCTCTGTTACAGACCTTTCTGAAAGCAGAATTTATGCAAATGCATATAATGCTTTAAAACCTTTAACAAAGATGTCTAGAGGGAATTTCATAGGTCTGCCCCCCACATGAGATTTTTTTTTAGTTACTAGTAATCATTCATTTTAGGTCATTATTCAACTAATTGCACGTTTATATTCATTTAACACAGACTAATCCATAATGAGCCTTAATATATTCCGTGCTGAAGAACACACATTAAGTTTGCCAAAAAGCACAGGCAGAAGTAGCGTAATAATTGTGAAAAAGGAGACATTTTAATTATTTATTAATAAAGGAATGTTTTCTTGTCAGCTGCAAGATGACATTCACAGTGCTGACTCTCTCCACATGGATGTGCCTTTATAGAGAAATTGAACCTTCACAGATTACATAATCAGGGAGTATTTGCTTCCGTTTTGAATTGGTTCATTTAAAAGTAGACATTTCAAGCTTTCTGTTGATATATTTCTCATGTATGTGAGGCACCCCAATTTTAAGTTATTTAATTATCAGGAAAAAGATCAAGTGATCAAGAGGGCGCCTCCCTGCATGTGCATTAATAATTTTCTGTGCAAACACTTGAATATGAATAGTAATAGAGCACATTTCTTTTAGGTTACAGTATGAGATCTGCATTAAAAATAAATCTTCACAAGTCAACAACCAAGACAGATGCAGTTATAACCACATATATTATAGGGGATCCATTTGCAGCTTTAATAATATAATAGCAGAGTCAAACAGGCAGTAATCAATCAACGGTGTCAGGAACAACAGAGACAATTCAGAAGAGCAAACAGTAACAGAACAAGGGTCAGGGCAGGCGGCAAGCAGGGCACAGAGAGTATAATCCAACAACAAGGGCAGGCGGCAGAGTCACAACAGAATGAACAGTCCAAGGTAATACACGAGAGCTCCAACAGACAGGGAATAAACACTCAGAAATGTTAGCCATGGCAAAACAAGACTAAGGTTAAGGCTAAGAGTCCAGCTGCTACATAAATAGGGGTATTGATAGCAAACACCTGTGCCAGCAATCAGACCCAGGCACGGGGTAGATGGGAAAATGAAGTCCGGGGGAAGATAGTACTTGGGAGAGGGTGCCCTCCAGTGGTGATCGGAGAGAGCCATAGAAGCCTGATTCGTGACATATATATATATAAATTTGAAGCTCAAATTTATTTTGAAAGGGTGAAAATAACAGTGCATTTTCATCAGTTATTTTATCAGTAATTAGACAGCTTCAGATAAATCAGTATTTGTGACAGTGCGACTGCATGTAAATTAGTTAATGTCTGCGCAACTCTCTACTAAAAGTGAATCTGTATGGATTTAATTAAGTAATCCATCAGTGTCAAGCTAGCTTATGGTTTTATCACGTGAGTTCTTGCTAAAATGCAGTTATATTGTGGACTGTTGTTGGCATTAATTGTGCTTGAGATGTAGCAGCAGTGGCATGCTCTTGGAGCAAGCAAAAACAAGACACCCCGACCTTCAAAAAAAAACTCGCTTCAGTCAAAATCATGCTGCTCTACAATTGCTCTCCACTCCTTGCTCCACTCACATACTCTACTTTGGGGTGGCAAAGCTCATTTTTAGAGTGGCAGCTGCCACCCTTGTGGCCAAGCTCCTGGTTTAGCACTCTGCTTTTGATGAAATTTATGGTGGTAGCAACAGTTTTCACTACACTGTGGAGCTTCAGGGATTGTGCATACAGACTCTCTTGATGTATGATACAGTGGCATACAATTAAATCACTTGGATCAAGACTGGGACGATTTCTTTTTTGACCAACACAGTTAATCCCTTTTGCGGGCCAAGCATGGCTGGAGCGCCATCTGTGGCAAGGTCACTTAACTTTTCAAATGGTAGTTCAAATTTGTTTCTTCGCCAAAACGACTTGGTCAAACAAATCCTCACCTTTGGTTGTGCCAGGCATGGCTTGCAAAGCCAGCAACTCCTCGCTCATATCAAACTCACAGTAATCCCATGCACAAAAATGGCTAGTTGGGCTGTATTTGTTATGTTTGCCATTTCATCGCAGGCCAGAGAGAAAAACTCACATTTTTTCACAGTGTCCTTCAGTGTTGTTTCAATATCTTGTGCCATATCAGTAAATCTTTCTATAACGGTTCTTTGAGATAAACTGATGCTTTGGAACAGTTTTACTTTGTCTGGTGCTAGCAGCTCTGCAGCGGAACAAGACACTCTTTTTATGTACTCTCCTTCTGAATGCAGCTTCAGCTTCTTCGCGATTAACTCGCTCACCACAAAACTTGCTTGAATAACATTGTCTTTGTCCACCGAAGACTGTTAACTTTATTTAATCGCATTTGTTAATTGCAAATTATCCAGTTTGGCATGTTTTGAGCTGTAATGACATCACTGCAAGCGCATCCCCACAAACTAGGCAGACTGGCTTGCCTTTCACTTCAACAAAAAAATAACTGTTTATCCATTTTTCTGGAAATATTCGACATTCTGCATCTACTTTTCTTTTCTTGACAGTTACCATGATGCGTGTCAGCAGAGACAACCATAACGTACACGTTGCGTTCACACTGTCTGTGAACCGGAAAGGCACACCTGACTCTATTATGTTATTTTATATTATATATATATATATATATATATTATATATATCTATATATATATATATATATATATATATATATATTCTATTATGTTGACTATTGTATGTTATTTTCTATCACAGAAAAGTGTGCTGTTTAGAGATTTTTTTTTCTATTTCTGATTTTTCCCGGATTGACTCGTGGTCCGGACCAAACTGTCCTGCGGGCCGCATACAGCCCGGAGTCTGGACGTTCCCCACCTCTGTCTTAAGCAGTTCAGCTGTTTTATTGATAAAATTGTGGGGCAGCGCTTAAGTGTCTGTGCTGCTGAACGTGTGTGTGATCTGTGAGTGACTGAATGTGTGTGAGCTGCTTTGAAGACTGTATTAGTTTAGAATGCTTCAGTCATTTTTAGTTCTATTTTTAAACTTAGAGAGCTTGTTTATTTGTCATTTGTGCAATGATAGCCTACCAGCAATGTAAAGATGATTTTATTAATATATTAGGATGAGTACACTACAATATTTATTGGAATGAGTACATTATTATTTATGGACTTAAAAAACAAGATGCAAACAATGAGAATATTGTACCTGGTGGGGAAGTGCCCAGTGTTAACATGAAACCTGTGCCATTACCGATATTATAAAGTTCTGGAGGCCCTTCATAATGCAGAGGATGAGTGCCTGCTCTGCGTACAGTCAGCATTGGTCCTACAGTATGCAGTGTTTCATAAACAGCTGTTTAACTGAATTCTGCTGAGGTGAAATTCAGTGCAGTCCTGTAACGTGACTTTACTGGTGATACACAGCCTTACTAGCAAGCACCCTATGTACTCTAGCAACTGCACAGCAACACCCTAGCAACCACTTTGTATACCGTGGGAACTTCTAGTCTGCACTTCACTGTTTTTACCTTGGTAAACACATAGCAACAGGCAAGTGAATAGCAAAAGTATTTTATAACTTGGTAACCACATAGCAACAGCCCAGCCACCACCCCAAGTACCTGAGCAAATGCATAGCAACAGTTTATTCAATGACTGAATGTGACTTTGTGTGTGTTTTCTAGTGTTGATCATGGAGGAGAATCCAGGATTACAGCAGGACTAAAGAAATGTATGTCTATACTCACACTCGTGCGCACACACACACACACACTCATATAAAAACACACACACACACACACACACACACACTCATATAAAAACACACACAAACTTACACACACACACACACACACTAAAAAACACACACAGAAGTTTATATATAAAACACCCACACAAACTTTCACACACACACACACACACACACACACACACACATATATAACATACACACACACACACACACACACACACACACACACTCATATATAAAACACACACACATTTGTTTTTGTGAAAAGTGGGGAGATCCCATAAGCGTAATGGCCCTACACCAACCCTAGCCCTCACAGGAAACTTTGTGCTATTTCAGATTTTCAGTACACTCCATTCTGTGTGATTTATATGCGTTTTGAAAAGTGGGGACATGTAATGTCCTGAAAAGTCACCTCCTTGTAATACCTGTCATACCCCTGTCATTATACAAATTTGTGTCCTGATATGTCACAAAAATGCACGCATGCACACACACACACACACTCATATATAAAACACACACACAGCTGTAGTGATTTTTGTTGTGTTCTAAATGTTTCTGTTCTTGTGTTCAGGGGTCTGTTTTCTCACACTGGATCCAAACACAGCACACACTGAACTCAGTCTGTCTGAGGAGAACAGAAAGGTGACACGTGTGGATGAAAATCAGCCGTATCCTGATCATCCAGAGAGATTTGATTATTATCATCAGGTGTTGTGTATAGAGAGTGTGTGTGGACGCTGTTACTGGGAGACTGAGTGGAGTGGAGATGAAGGTGTGTATATATCAGTGTCATATAAGAGCATCAGCAGGAAGGGAGGGGGTAAAGAGTGTGGGTTTGGATATAATGATCAGTCCTGGAGTTTGAACTGCACTCACTCCAGATACTCATTCAGACACAATAACATAGAGATTGTTCTTACTGTGAAGCCTATCAGCAGGATAATAAGAGTGTATGATGATGTCAGGAGAATAGGAGTGTTTGTGGATCACAGTGCAGGAACTCTGTCCTTCTACAGCATCTCCAGAAACACAATGAGCCTCATCCACACAGTCCAGACCACATTCACTCAGACGCTCTATCCTGGGTTTGGAGTTTATTCTGGATCATCAGTGAAACTGTGTTGATGAATCAGAAGAGACTGACGAGATATTCATGAAGAACATGTCATTCATTTCTCTGTTTTATTATTACTGTACAAACAAAAATAATGACAAATCAGCTTGAGATCAGATTTTAATCGATGTTTGTATAATAAATATAATCAATTCCTCACAGACTGAAATGAGCTTCTAACATTATAAAATATGACATTAATCACAGCATTTAATAAAATATATTGTAAAGCTGCATTGAATTATTATGGGATCTTTCAAACAGTGAAAGAAGCTGTCAGAATACATTTTAAAATAGTTTTTATGAGGTTTAAAATGAACATGTTATAGTCACAGTACATTTATGGACAAAAAATCTTATTTTTTATTTGCTATTTTTTTTACTTATTCTTTTTATATACTAAAACATGTAAAAATGTGTTAAAATGTCTACAAACAAGTATTTTTAGTAGTTTGACATGACTCCTAACCCTAAGGTTGTGGGTTTGAGTCTCGGGTCGGTAATACCACGACTGAGGTGTCCTTGAGCAAGGCACTGAACCCCCAACTGCTCCCCGGGCGCCGCAGCATAAATGATACCCACTGCTCCAGGTGTGTGTTCACGGTGTGTGTGTGTGTGTATTTGAAAGGCATTGATGTGTGTGTGTGTGTGTTTGAGAACTTTGGATGGGTTAAATGCAGAGCACCAATTCTGAGTATGGGTCACCATACCTGGTTGTATGTCACTTCACTTCACTTCATTTGTATCAATACTGGGCTCTTTTATAACTAATTCATAACAATAATAATAATAAATATTCATTTTATTTTATACCAGTTAAACAAATCAATAAAAAAACTCTTATCATTGCAATAATCATATTGTTATGATGTATAAAAAGTCAGTATTTAATAATAAATTAAAATAATTATTTTCACTATTATTATAATGTAAATTAGAACAAGTTTTATAAGACAAAGAAATATATGAAGAGTTTGGTTCTAAAATGTAATAAACGGCATTTTTTTTTAAATTAGTTTCCGCCAAAATCAGGATTGTTTCTGGTCGGTACTGAAAAATCTATTTTTAATTTTATGCAAAATGCGATATTCGCAGAGTTATTAGGTCATGTTTTCTCCCTTTTTTTCCAAACTGCGACAAGTGCCAGTCTCCCTTTTTTTCAGAATGCGATATATCCGCTCAACCAATCACAGTGCACCATTCCATGCACTGTAAACAGTAACAACCAATCACAGCGCACCATTCCACACACTGTAAACAGTAACAACCAATCACAGCGCACCATTCCACGCACTCTAGACAGTAATAGCGGCGCTTTGAATACACTCCTCATCTTAGTTTTCCTCATCTACTTTGTACTTTGTGATCAACAAACAAGGGCTGCATGATAAATCGCATATAATTGTCATCTGCATCTCATCAGTAAAGCCGGTTCTGTGATTAATAGTACCGGTAAATCTCCATCACGGGCTTTTAGATGAAGGGACTGTTTTTTTTGTTTTTGAACAATCATTTTATTTTCAAAGATTGTCATACAGGTTAAGACAACACTTCAATTTTTCATTATGACTGAATAAAAAAAAAAAAAAAAAAAAAAATATATATATATATATATATATATATATATATATATATATATATATATATATATATATACATAATCATGCATAAATGAACTCAACATTAACTCAATACGCTTTAAAAAAATAAAGCAATAACATACTTGTCTATATACTTTAAATGTCCATAAGTCCCACAAAAGAGTCACCATCTAGACTCTCCAAGAAGTCATAGAACACTTTCCAGATGGACCAAAATACATGAAGTTTGTTTTTCAAAAAATAGGTGAACTTTTCTAAGGCAAGGCATGAGGTCATCCCCTTTATCCATTGAGACACGCCAGGATTTTCTTCTTTTTTCCACGAACATGCAATTACACGTTTAGCTTCCAGCAAACAAAAAATCTTTCATGTTTGATCATTTTAAAGTTCAGAGGACAAATATGTAATATACACAACCTGGATCAAGAGGAATTACTTTACCAATAATTTGACTTACAATATTCAATATTTTAACCCAAAAACAATTAACTTCAGTACATTCCCACATACAATGGAATAAAGTTCCCTTCTCTTGATAACATTTGTAGCATATATCAGGAATATTAGGGTTAAAGTTGTTGTGATGGAGTGACATTTTATACAGAGACGTGGATCACTGACAAGCTGCGCTATATCGCGTTCATTAGATGTATCACATTCGATTATAAATGTGATATTGCGTAGCTTGTCAGTGTAAGTGTTTTTATTAATGCCATTTATGTTTTTGTTAATACAGCACATCACACTAGTCAACTAAATTAATGTAACATGGCAAAGATGAATGCACTTTTGGAAGTTGAATGTAAGGGAAATGTCATTTTGGAATTTCTGTGGTCTAATGTGATATTGTTGTTCATGTTCTTGTTCATGATTAAATTTTCTTTTATTGCTGTAATTTATAGCATTAACAAGATGATCCGTTGAATTCATTTCGGAAGCGATGACAAATGGATGTATTTTATTCCAGTGCCTGTATATAAGTATTGATTATGATATAATATAATTAGTATTGACCAAGTTCAGAGGCTGTCATATGTGGATCAACTTACTATGTTGTGTATTTTCATCAGTTTCAATATGAAAAATAACTTTCATATTGATTAAATGGAATTGTTGCATTTTGAGAAAAAAAAGTATCATGGATTTATTGCATTTTGGTAAAAAAAATAATAATACAATTTTATAATAAATCTTTGAAAATCAAAAACTACATTTTAATTTTTAATGTTATTATAAGCTAAAGGTGCTATGTGAAAGTTTGAAATAGAAAAATTCCTGCCGGCCCGAACCTTGAACTTGCAACCCTTTGATTGCAAGTCCAACACTCTTTTAGTGTTGTTATAATGTAAATGTAGTGTATTTAATTTTTGATTTGTAGTATCTTCAGCTCTAATACTGGTGTAACTACACACATGTAACAACCCACTAAATAGAATGTGTAAGTACAAATGTGTAACAGGACAATGGTAAAAGCACTTTTTTCACTTCAGAAAACAACAAGAATTATGTGTTACAAGAATTATGTAACTACATTTTGTAACAACATGTACTCGCACAAGTTTTTACACTTCCACACGGATTCTTCAATACTGCTGCTACCAGTTTGGAATAGACTGAAAATTCTTGGAAATCATGATGATTCCTATGTACATACCATATATTTGTGTGAATTGAATTAGAATTAGACTGGCAGTGCTAACACTGAATTAGAAAGTTTCACCTTGTGAAACCAATGTACTTACATGGTAACTCCTCAGGAACTGTCCACTCAATATAAAGTGTAAAATGGTCACAATTTACTGTGTAATATGTAAAACAAACCTCTCTGCAACACTTTAATAACAGTATACTTACATGGCAACACTGCAGGAACTGACCACTTAATATAAAGTGTAATTGTTAGGGTCATTGTTGTGTGCCATCAGTGTCCTTACATGATAAGTTCATAGGAAGATCCCCCTTACGTTGTGAAATGTCATGTTAATTAAATGTCCAAGTATTAAACCTTGACTGTTTCTCAGTAAGTAAAGTATAGAGGACTGCAATAAAAGAGAAAACAATGCAGTAAAGCTAAACCATGTTTATTAAAACATTACACTCAACAGTGTAACATATTCTAAGTAAAACTTTAGAAGTATACCTGTAGTATAGAAGTATAGAAGAAAGTACACCTGCAGGTGGGTTACCACTAAAACAGCATAAGGTCCTTTAGACTGCCTAAAATAAAAATAAAAAAATAAAATAGAAAAACTCTGCTACTGTGAATCTAAATATGCTTTTATCATACTGACATTGTTGGAAATGAAATACATTATACATTATCAAATAAGAAAAAAAAGCTAATCATCAACCAAAATTGGGAACTCAATGTGAATTACATCCAACGTGAACTGACGTGAATTACAAAACTTACCTTAAACCAACATCTAAACATAATGAAATAAGCAGTTTGGAGGTTTTGTGTCTTTCTATCTCAACTTACATGTTGGTAGTAGTTTACGCTCTTTTTTGGCATATTCTATGGCAGATCTGACGTCTGCTGTCAGTGACTGCAGGCACCGCTTTGCAAAGTCAAAGAGTTTCTCCTCCTTGGCTCTGAACTTTGGGATGCTTCGGTAAAACACTGGATCAACAAGCTGTATTTCAGTCACAACAGCTGTTAATGCGTGTGTATTTCGGTCAACCCCAACTTTGATGCATGCCTTACTGATGCTCCTTTCTTTGTTGAAAGCACGAAAAACTTTAGTGTACTGCTTCAGTACATCGTCTGGGGTTGTTGCTGTAGAAAGATCAAAGCTTATTAAGTTAATGATCCACTTTTCTTTGTGAGACTTGTATTGTATCAAATATTCAAATGCACAGACCACGCAAACATCAAATATTGTTATTGGTGCTTGTAACACTAGAGGCATCAGGAACAACTCTTGAACGGCTAGCATTTTTTACAATTATTTTCGCATAAAAAAAAAAAGTTTGCATTTCTCAGACATTTTTTTAAAATGTATAAGTGTCCGAAATAAGATATAATGAATATAACAATAAGAAAGAAACAGTTTTGCTTCCAAAGCCACTGCCTTCTATTTACACTCAATAAATGCATCAACACTAGAGGTCAACAGACATTCTGTTTTTATGGGATGATAACCAGTAGCATTTTTAGTCAAGCAGACCAATAACCGACACTTGGTATGTTATACTGAGTAAGTACACGTCAACAGAAATAGAAGATCCAAAAACAGGATATGTGCTTACCACGTGAGCTGTGCTTGGCAGATTTTGACCTGATAGCACTCTATCTTCTTTTTATGTCGCCTTTCCTCTTCTAAGGAATGTCGCTATCAGGTGACTCTGAAGAGGAGTAATAAATCAGGGACCCCTCATCAGTGTCACTGGTGCTGCATTCAGTGCTCACGTCCAAAATTTTCTTTACTTCCTTTTTTGCACCTCCGTCTAAGGAAACAATAACACATTTAGTTACATAAAAAGATAAACAGGTTTAGGGTGGCCACACACTAGATGATTTTCAAATCATAACAGATTTTAAAACCATGGGATACCACAGACATGATTACAGTTTCAACCAGTTTTTAGCCTTATAATCCCCTGAATGCGCACACTAGACGGTTCGACCAGACCGTGAGACCACACACTTGTTGACTGTAGGAACGATTTCACAGAGACTCAAATGTGACTTAAGTGAAAGTGACGTGACATACAGCCAAGTATGGTGACCCATACTCAGAATTGGTGCTCTGCATTTAACCCATCCAAAGCGCACACACAGCAGTGAACACACACACACACCGTGAACACACACCTGGGTATCATTTATGCTGTGGAACCCGGAGAGCAGTTGGGGGTTCAGTGTGCCCTTGCTCAAGGACACCTCAGTCGTGGTATTACCGGCCCGAGACTCGAACCCACAACCTTAGGGTTAGGAGTCAAACTCTCTAACCACTTGGCCACGACTTCCCCCTAGAGAAGGAAAACAAATAAAGAACAATTGATATTGTCAGCTGGCTCTCCTGGCATGCATTTTGTTTCTATTTAATAAAAAAAAAAAAAAAAACTAGGTATAAAAAAAAGAATATGAATAAAAAAAGAATATATATCCTTATCAGTACTCTGCTTTTGTGACATATTTGTGGCTGACAGCTATAGAAGCACGCAACATCTGGTAGGTGATGCTTGCTCACTCTCATTGGCTATCGCAGGTATCACGTCAGAGGCTGCCCTATTAAAAGAACAAAATATCAAACATGTTTGATATTTACAATTTGACGTTAGAGACGCTTT
This sequence comes from Cyprinus carpio, assembly GCF_018340385.1. Classification (NCBI taxonomy): domain Eukaryota; kingdom Metazoa; phylum Chordata; class Actinopteri; order Cypriniformes; family Cyprinidae; genus Cyprinus; species Cyprinus carpio. The sequence continues at coordinate 17,652,338 of NC_056575.1, forward strand.
ATCGGAAGCAGTTAAATAATTGTAAGGACACCACACAACAGAGTATTTTTGGACAAAAAAAAATCATCACCCCGTTACGACCAGCTCGTTTTAAATCTGCAACATAAAAGAGGGATCAAACAACAAAGGATATTAATGCAAATACTTTTATTGTATTAAACTAATACAACAGCAATCAGTGATAACAATATACACAAGTCTAGGGGTAATAAAGAAAACCAAGAAAAAATAAATATCACAACAAAACTTTAACTACATGATATAAGAAATGCAAAGGGGAACAAAGGTTAGCAAAATCAATAAGATCTTACATGTTGAAACCAGAGCCACTCCAGAGAAACCATCCCACAGAGTGCCTGTCTTAGTCAACAGGTAACTCTTTTATATATGTTAATAATTTACAATTAACAGAGAAGATCAATTAGGAACTGCCACACTCCGTCCAATAGGATCTGGAGAAGACTCAGGGTCGTCACACCTCCCACTCCAAGAGGAGGTTATCAAAAGAACCGACAAAGATATACAAGAAAAACATACAAAAACCACCATTTAAATATAACATTTTTGTTTACAATAAATTGTAATATTCATCTCATAAATCCCACTTCATTTCACTCCCAGACTCCTGGGCTATTTATCACATTATTGTTAATACTATATATTGATATTCTTCTGGTGAAAAAAATTAAACCAAGGAGAGAGAAGAGAAAGATATACTCAACACTATGGAGATCTCTTACAGCCGCAAAAGAGCATCAGCAATTAGGTTGTCTTTGCTGCGAATGTGTTTAATCTGTAGGTGGAAAGGCTGTAAAATAAGGCTCCACCTCATGATTCTTTGATTCTTGCCATGCATTCGATCCAAGAAAGTTAGTGGATTGTGGTCAGTGTAAACAACGATAGGACCACAGATTGAACTTAAATAGACTTCAAAATGTTGAATGGCTAAGACCAGGGCTAAAGCCTCTTTTTCCACTGTAGAATACACTTGCTGATGACCATTGTGACCAGGTGTTGTAAGGATCCACCCGCCAGCCCAAAAAGTGGAATCCAGCGGCCTGGTCAAAGGTTTAATGCGTATTCGTACTTTTAATTGCGCTTCTGAATTTATCAGGATTTAGTTAGAATTTTAGTCTAGCTCCATGTTTAATCTGACTCCATTTTCACGTGATCATTAAATTTAGGCAATATTTCTATCAAAAGCTGATCACAGATATCGATTGTTTATTAATTTAGATATTTGAGTATTCTGAAAATCCCATACTTTCAATTATTCGTTCACTGCAGACCCGATATCGCTTTAGAAGTAACATTTCGGCCGATTGAATGCTCTTCCCGAACACAAACTCGTCAGTCTGATCTTAAACATTGGATGAAGGGTAAATATCTACCTTTAAGTCGGTCGCGCCCTGCTTACTCGTACAAAAAAGCATAGTTTTTTATATATTTACGAAAACTGCAACTTATTTAAGACAGTGATAGTCAGAAATCGAAATGGACTCAATTGATGTGCCCCATGCTCCATCTATTTAAACCTTTCGTATGAACAATCCTGAACACAGATTTGAGGTAATACCTTCGCTTTAATCTACTAGTAATAATGAATTAAGAATAATGCAGAATAAATCAAATATAACAATTTATTATCAGTCAGGTAAAAATTGTATCATGCCAATTACATAACGAAAATAATTAGAAGCCAATTTAGAAAGGATAGTGTAATTGTAAATCACATTGTAGTTGTGTTGCAACTTTGCTTCTGCACAAAGACACTGTAGCCATATTGGGAACGGCCAAGTGATCCATGCAGGAGGCACACAAATTTAACACATGTAACAGTTCTCCTAATTTAAGACACATGGTCTAAAATGCATAGCAAAGCACTCAGGTGTGTTTTAGAGAATAAACTTAACTAGCTAATGTGCACATGTAGTAGCACAAAACAACTATACAGTGTGCTCTGTAGGCACAATGTGTTTAACACAATTACATAATAGTATACCTGACTTCAGGAAGATACATAGTATGGAGCATATGAAATACAGTACACTCCACACTACGGGCTTTCTGGCTACAGAATCGCGCAGTAGTGTTTTGTCACTTCCCTTAAATACTCAGACCAGACAACAAAAAAATCTTCAAATCAGCCGTAAAAACATAAAAAGACCTTTTGGGTTCGTTTTTTTTGGTTCCCGTGATCACATCAGGGTCACACCTGGCTGGAGATAAACATTCTCAAAGACCCCTAAAGGCAACCCCCTCCTCAGCAGAACACAATTCTACAAAAGTTTTCAATCTTTCTCATAATACAAGTGACTACTTTGAAATTGGGACCAATCGCAAAAAGACCTTTAAAATGACTCCAAACATGAAAAGTTTACAAGCATGAATCCTGAAGATATAGTAAATGTTTTATGTGAGCATAACAACTTTTAGTTGCCTGGACCATGTGCCCTGGGGGGAAGGATGGGTGAAGGTACCAAAGAACAAATGGTCTTTCTTCCAGATCTTCCTTTCTGTTTGTTTGGCTCCACGAGGAGATCAAAGCCCATTGTTTTGGTGCATCTGCATTGCGAGAGTTCCTGAAAGTCTGGCTTCACAAAGAATTCATTTTATAAGGAAATAATTTCACTCCTTACAGCAGTGTGGCTGGTTGGTGTAATTTAAGTTGAGGCTTGGACTCAGATGTTCTGATCTCCATCCATTATGCTGATCAAATTCCTTCACGAAGATCACAACAGCACATTTGCTGGTCCTTAATGGTGGAGTGAAGAATTCCCTGGTATTGATAGAGCTGCCGTCACCTGTGAATGGAGACCTTAAGTGTTTTTGTTAGTCAACAACATGTAATAACTCATCTGCTTATCTGGCCAGCTGTCCTTTTGATGTGACCTGTGAGAAGTTCATGTGAGTGTAGGGCTGTCCTGGCTCTTTTCGGGCTTTTATATTTTCATTGCCATCAATACAATGAGCAGGGCTTCTTAAATACATGTCATTCCCATTTTCTGACATGCATATTTATTCTCACTCTTTATCCACTTTGTGGATGATATATACAATAAATTTCAAATTAGTTCTCAACAATGTTTCTCCTTGTTTTACAAACTGGGACCTATTATCACCAGGGGCCTCATTTGTGACCCTGGACCACAAAATCAGTCTTAAATCGCTGGAGTATATTTGTAGCAATAGGCAAAAATACATTGTATGGGTCAAAATTATTGATTTTTTTTTATGGCAAAAATCATTAGGATATTAAGTAAAGATTGTGTTCCATGAAGATATTTTGTAAATTTCCTACTGTAAATATATCAAAACTTCATTTTTGATTAGTAATATGCATTGCTTAGAACTTTATTTGGACAACTTTAAAGGTGATTTTCTCAATATTTAGTTATTTTTTACCCTCAGGTTCCAGATTTTCAAATAGTTGTATCTCAGACAAATACTGTCCTCCTAACAAACCATACATCAATGGAAAGATTATTTATTCAGCTTTCAGATTATATATAAATCTTAACTTTGAAAAATTTACACTTGATTGAGACTTGTTCACTTGAAATGGTCCAGGGTCACATTTATAAAATGTTGTGTATAAACTGTCTTAAATTTGTTTTAAGATCATTTCTCAAAAGTGCGCAAGTGCGATTCAGAGAAAACAAACGTGCACACATAAACACATGCGTACGTCTCTCTTCAAGATGTGACATTTATAAATCGCAAATTGTCTACAAATTGTGCGCAGCTGAATGTCAGAACTCCTGTGTGCATAATGTGCATCTAAATACCTGCATGTGATTTGGCATTTCTTTATATTTACACAGTTTACTAATGCTGCTCACATGTGCCATTAATGTACTGACAGAAAAATATATAGTGTGTTTTATACAAATATAACTGATGTGACAAAAACAAAGTTTAAGGCTAATGTCTCTATTCATTTTCACAGAAGCAAAGCAGCAGATGTTATAAATAAAAACAGTTAACAATGTTATTGAATAGAATATATTAAAACCGTTATTGCACGTCATAGGCCTGTTCTTATAGGCTACACAGACAAAACAGTCCGAGATGCGTTTATGCATTTTTTTCTATTTTACGCATTAGTAGTAAATCAAGACTTCGCAAGGTCTCTTGTAAAATAAAATAATTATAAAAACAACATGGGATAAACTGTGTACATAAAGCGAGTAAAGAACTCTCAATATTAGGCTACTAAAAAGGTTAGTTTAATCTTGTAAAAAATCTGACTACACTGCACAATTAATCTCTTACTGCATCTTTGTTGTTTATGAATTTGATGCTTGCACGTACACCGCTATTATTATTATTACAGCTTAGATGTTCAAATAGCTGCAGTACTCCAACTTTAATAACAATATACAAATTGACAATTGTATGTGCAGGGATATTACAGTAGACAGTTTTGTATGTGCAGGTATATTATGTGCAAATTTGTAGTGTAGACTAAGTATGTGTGTTAGATAAATAAGTGTATGTGTGTATAAATAGTGTTGTGTGTTCCACAGTTATTGTCAAGTGTTCATGACATGGATTGCCTGGGGGAAATCAGTCCTATGAAGTCCATCCTGACATGCCGAAATGGTAAAATAGAAAGTTAGGTGTGGAAGGTGGACAGAGCAAGCTTCTTGCTTTGCCATCTCATGTAATGTGCTGCGCAAATGTGGCATTGTTTTATTTCTTCCACAATAAAAACCTTGGTACTGACCAGAATTCATCCATTGCCATTATTTTATTGGGCATATTCTGCCCTGTGGGCCCACTTGATACATGTTAAGTACAGCTGTTGTGATGAAATGATTTATTTGCCTTAGCCAGGTTTCCATCCAAAGTTGCTAATTTAACTTGTGGGGAAAATGTAAATATCGCATAAAACATTTGCAAACAAGCACCGTTTCCATCCAACGAGAACAAAATTGTCACTTCCTGATAAACTGGCACTAAATATCACTAATAATTCCTTACATTCATATAGCGCTTTTCTGGGCACTCAATGCGCTTTACATAGAAGGGGGAATCTCCTCATCCACCACCAGTGTGCAGCATCCACCTGGATGATGCGACGGCAGCCATATTGCGCCAGAACGCCCACCACACTAGCCAATCACTAGATATGGGGATGGTTAGGAGGCCATGATGGTCAGAGGCCAATGGGCGAATTTGGCCAGGATGCTGGGGTTACACCCCTACTCTTTTTCGAAAGACATCCTGAGATTTTTTTAATGACCACAGAGAGTCAGGACCTCAGTTTAACGTCTCATCCGAAAGACGGTGCTTTTTGTCAGTATAGTGTCGCCGTCACTACACTGGGGCATTAGGACCCACACAGACCACAGGGGGACCCTGCTGGCCTCACTAACACCTCTTCCAGCAGCAACCTAGTTTTCCAAGGAGGTCTCCCATCCAGGTACTGACCAGGCTCAGCCCTGCTTAGCTTCATTGGGCAACCAGTCTTGGGGCTGCAGGGAGATATGGCTGCTGGCTGAGTAGGAGAAGTAGGAGAAGCTACTGAATATAGCTTAAATAAATAAATAAATAACAAATGATTTTCATAAATAATAAATTACTTGCTCCTCAGAGTGAGCAGATGAAACACAATGAATGTGGTCATTTTAGAAGGTGGATGCTGCTCTTTGGGAACGCAGTCATGCAAGACAATTAAACAGAAATACTTCAGGTCTCAGGACCTCGAGTGGGACAATCACATTGACTCCATTGTTAAAAAGGCCCAACAAAGGTTGTACTTTCTTTGCCAGCTGAGGAAGTTTAACCTGCCAGAGGAGCTGCTGAAACAGTTCTACTCAGCCGTCATTGAGTCTGTCCTGTGTACTTCAATAACTATCTGGTTTGGTTCAGCTACAAAATCAGACATCAGAAGACTACAGTTGTCTGGTTTGGTTGATGTAAGGATTATTGGTTCTGAAGTGCCCACCCTTCAAGAACTGTATACATCCAGAGTGAGGAAAAGGGCTCAGAAAATCACTCTGGATCCCCTTTTCATCCAAGTTACCCATCTTTGAACTTTTGCCATCTGGCCGGCATTTCAGAGCGGCAAATACCAGCACAGTCAGGCACAAGAACAGTTTCTTCCCCCAGGATATCTACCTCATGAGTCATGAACAGTTAAATGTTCCACACTTATGCAATAAAAATGTGCAATATCCTTATATTTATTTGTTACCCCTCCATCCTAGTATATCCCTGCATCTTACTCTATTCTATTCCATTATCATCTATAGCACAACTGTTCATACAATTTATTTATTTTTCGATTTATTTAGCAATATTTTTGTCTGTGTGTTGTTGTTGTCTCTGTGTACTGGAAGCTTGTCACTAAAACAAATTCCTTGTATGCCCAAGCATACTTGGCAATAAATCTCTTTCTGATTCTGATTCTGATTTGATGACAGACTTTGCTCGGGCATTTCAGAATGACCATAACAACATTTTAGATGCTGTGGAATGAGATCGGTCCACTGGTTAGCCAGGTTTTGCTGTCCCATAGTGCAAAGTCACATGACTTTTTCAATGCGCTTGGAGAAATTTATTTGCAAGATGCATTTCCATCTCCCATTAAATGGATTAACCCTTTTTCACACAAGTCAAAAACCACCTCAAGCGAGTGTAAAAACTTTTTTAGCAAATTAAGGGATTTTTATTCGAAATTTGTAGTTTCCATCACTCGTTTCTCATGCAATACTTAAAATTTATTGCATTAAAACAGGGTGATGGAAACATAGCTTTCATTCCATACAACACCATCAAAAACTCAAACAATTTCACCTCCCCACCCCCCCACCGTCCAGTGCATCAAAACTTATTGACTGCCTTGGCAGATTGTAAACTGAATGGGGAACGTATATATTGTTAGGACTGGAATACCACTAAATTTAAATGTGACAGAAGCCACTAAATGTAGACGGATACACTGTGGTATTCCCCTTGTATCAGCGTCTAAACATCAGGATATAAATTGCAGTCGTATAATAGGTTGACTGAGAGGTACTCTAGGTTCAGGGGTCATGGCCTCATTTACCATTTTTTTCACCTCTTTGTAAATCGAATCTGGTTCATTGTCATAATCTGTTTCCACTTCCTCCTCTCCTTGGGGCTGTGGTGCTGGGGAACCTCCAGCCGCCTGAGCGACTTCCCCTTTTGTGGCAGCAGTGATGTATGGGGGGCTGACTACTCACTGCCTGCATGTCCAACAGTGCCTGATGGTGTTCCTGGTGAAGCCTCGCAAGCTAATGTATGACCTCTGCAAATGGAGTACCTGGAACCTGCATGACGGTGGCAGGTTCTTTCTTCTTCATTCCTGGGTTTCAGCACCAATGTAACAAAGTTCGTAGTTTGGGGAAGAAGGAGGCGGGAACTGGCGAACATTTAAACATTACATTTTAATAATCAAATAAACAAACACAAAATGAAAGTAAAAGCATCAGCCGTCCATGAGGGGCTGTACAGTGTTGCACAATGTTGTGGTTTTCCTGTAAGTCTAGGTAGAACTGACCACCAAGGTTATTTTCGTAAACAAAAACTAAAACTAAGACGAAAACGACTGATGAAATAACAATTTCATAAGCTGAAATAAAAATGACAAAATAATCAAAAAACTAAAACCAAATGAAACTAACAACAGTTATTGAAAAACTAATTGAAATAAAATAATAATTTTCAAAAATAAATAATAGTTTTCGTAATCATTACGTTCTCACCCTTTGGAGGAAAAATATACGAGCTGTGTGGCATTTTAGGGAAATACCTGTAAATGGCGCATCACGCACATGGGGTTATCTGACGGAGAGATGCAAAGCATTTTAAAGCAGAGTCCTGCACGTGTCCTGTTTGGTAAACATACACCAGCAGTACTTAACAGAACACTCAACCCATTATCCAACAGCAGCACTAAATTAATTCTGTACCAGACCAGAACCGTTTCACATAAAGACTGTGAGTCACGACCCGAACCACACCCGCATTAAATCTATTACATCAGGTAAGCAAAATTATTTATTTTTTCATGTAACACAAGCAATCAAACCAAAATTAGTTGGTGCTTTGAAGAAAAAAAAAGACACGCAGCGCAAAGTGATAACAGAAAAAAGATGAAAACGTGTATCCTTTCTGTAAATAATACAAAACTTTAGCCTTGCATCTTGTGATCACTCTGCTATGCTTTCGCACAAATGTGCATAGGCTAAATCACATCATACACATGCTTATAATTTTTCATAAATGAAAAGAACATATTCAAATATGAGCATTTACTGTTAAATGTGATTGCCGTTATTATTGAATTGCATTAGACCCAGTTATGATTTATGCACGGTTGTTCACGTAAAAGTGAGCAAGACATGACACACGTTACAATATCATGATTATGGTTAAACCATCTAGCCATCATAACCAAATTAGGCCACATTTATTGTCATATTAAATATCTCAATACACATCATTAGATATGACTTTAGATATGACATTAAGCATTAAACTGGCAAGCTGTGGAAAAATTGCGCAGCTAGTCAGTGAACAACGACTCTGTGTAGTAAATGCTGCTCCATGTGAAAGCACGCACGTGATGGAGATTTATTGCTGATTACACACCGGCTTCACTGACAAGATGCGCATTAAATATTGCATGCGCTTTATCGTGCAGCCACACATTAAGCACAACTTCTGTAGATTTATTTAGTAAAAATGCTTGACTGCTTCATTTTGGCGTATATTTGAATACTTTTACCATTTAATCAGTCTTAGTATGTGTTAATTTTGTGTAGCTAGAGGTTTGCCTCACTAATGCTAAATTATACCCAAGTCTTTCTTTGGCTTGCGTTCTGGAAGTAATCTGTTAATTCTGCTAAACTTTAATTAAAACTGAAACTAAACTATATAAAAACTAAATAAAAATGTGATAAAAACTAAACTAAAACTAACAACTAACTAAACTGAATTTTAAAGCAAATTTGAAAACGATATTAGAATAAAACTCATTTAAAAATTCTAAACTATATTAACCTTGTTTGTTTTTCTTGTATGTCAAGGTAGAAGGCGGAGCAAATGATAGGACAGCCAGAAGTGAGCTTCATATAAATTTGCTCAGGAATAAAACTGAGGATCCAGAGATTGTACATTCTTCCATGCAGACACAATGTTGATCTACAAGGTTTCTGTATCTACTGGTAGACAGGTTTGTGCTGAGACAACGAACAGCATTTATCTGACACTGCTGAACTCAAAAAATCAGAGCAGCAAAAAAACCTTCGTGAATCAATCCTTTATTTCTCCATTTGAAATGGTAAGAACTTTAAAGGCTTCATTATTTTTATTTTAACAGTTACTATTTCTTGTTATGATTATATATATATATATATATATATATATTTTTTTTTTTTTAGTTGTTATTATTTCTTGTTATGATTTTATATATATATATATATTATGATTTTATATATATATATATATATGTATATATAAAGGGTAAAGAAACTGTTTCATGGTTTTGTCTTGTCTTCTTGTGTTTTGTTTGTGCACCCATATGTAAGAGAACAGAAAATAATCAAAGGCAACTATTCAGAACCATTTTTTTCCTGTTGATTTCTTGCCCTGACACTTTAACACTTGTAATTACAAAACAAAATGTGCCACGCTCCTGACAGTTGCATTTGAATTTAAAAACTTGTTGTTTGGAGATATCTAATAAGGAGTTGCTGAATTTGCAACACGTAAATTCATTCACTTCTTCACCCAAAAGACATGAAAGTAAGTGGCTGGTGATTTGGGAAAAGAAGAGCAAAATTACATACACGGTGTGTGTGTGCATATATATATATATATAACATAAAACACAAAGGGGTCATGAACTGCCTTTTTTATTTTGTACTGTTCTCTGAGTTCCATTTATAATGTTATCCAGATTTTGACATCAAAAAACATCATAATTCAGAATTATAATCCACCTAATTTTTCCTGTAAGAACAGGCACGGTCATTTGTAAATTTAAAGTTTCTGGCTTCCGGTGTCATTCTCTTCAAGCTATTTTTAGCTGCTTTCTAAGAATAATGCTGAGACTGCCCTCTATGTCTGACAAATTTCATAACTTTCCTGCAAGTGTTTCTATGACCTGTCATGGACTCAAGAGCGGAAGAACAATGTAGCATCTCATTATTGTTAGTGTTTTTAACGGAGCTTCAGTGCTTGTCTCCTGATAAATAACAAACATTATATTGTCAGAGAATTAAAGTTAGGTATTTATTGGGTTTAGTATTCGCCCATTTCTGCTTTTGAATATTGTGTTTCCCAATAAATAGATTTATTAAGCTTTTATTATTCTTATCATCGTTCATGTGCTTAAACATTGGGCATTCTCAGCAGCGGCAATCCACCTGTCACTCACGTAGCCACGCCTTTAATTATGCAAAACTTTAAGGCTTAATATAATTTAAACGGATGAGTTATAAAAAAATTCACCCCCCTCACAGTTGTCATGAAGGGCAAAATTAGCTATATATACCAAAATCATTTTTTGCACCAGGCTGTAAACATGTTTTTTCCTGCTGTAAAGTTGGGCATTTTAACATGGGGAGTCTATGGGACTGACTCCCTTTTGCAGCCAGCCTCAAGTGGCCATTCGATGAATTACAGTTTTAGTCACTTCCTTGTTGGCTTCACGAGAGAGAGCGGGAGGTTGCCGCTCGGTTCAGACCAAAATTAGTTTGTGTCATAGCCATTGAGGGTACCTGCATACTTTTGGAACAGGGACATCTAGTGCTCACACAAAGAGAAAAAATAAGTTTTCTGGTTTATGACTTTTCAAAAAAGGTTAATAGCTTTTGATCACTTGCCTATTGTCATTAGACTAGTCTTGATAGATTCCTTGGGTCATGCCAAGAACAATAATACCAATTATACCATAGTCATCTAAACGTGCTATCTGCCATTTTGAGTTTTCTTAAAAAACATGCTTTTTTTTTTTTAAATTCCTCGTAGTTCACTTGTCAGATTTTCACAAAAATTGATTCAGGCCATGGCATAAAGTTATGAATGTTGTGTTGATAGACCAAACTGTTATCTTTTAAAACATCAAAGAATTTCATGGTCTGATGCCAAAATAGATCTGATGCTGTATCTCTGCAACACTTTGACATATTGACACCAAACTGACCACACCACATTAATTTGGTCACAGCCCCACCTATTGGTCAAAAGACTGAACTTTTAAAGGCTCCTGTGAAATTATATCTGTTGTTGCAAGACAAGATGAAGATGCTAAATTGCCAAAGGACTTTTGATAAATGAAAGCTGTTGCCATCGTGAAGGAATAAATTAATCACAAAAAAGGGAAATGGGTAGTGTCTTGTGTCTTCTATATGCATTATTTGTCTGATTTAGATCAAATTGGTGTTGTATGTTTGGATCATATGGATGTGGCTGTTTTGAGTCATGGTCATAGTGCCACCAACAGGCAGCAGGAATTATGTCATTTACAACAGGCTTTTATTTACCCTCTTAAATACATGCGCTCATTGTGCATTGTTTTTCTTGAGCCACCAGGAGGTGATGGCACTGTCATGCTTGGGCCCGTCATCACTGCTCTCAGTGGTCAGATAAAATGATAAAACCTGGGTATCCTGATAGTGCAGATAAGTAAGGTGGCACAATTAGGATTAATTCCTCTTCACTAAAGCCTGTAGAGGGATTTTGTTGTTTGTTTGTTCTTCACATACAACATGAATGTCTAATGAAAGCTGTCATTAAAGGAGATCTCTTTCAAGATCCTTGTGAAGAAGGACCTTGGAGACATTGTCCAGGTGAAACTTGAAAAGAAGAAACATCTCATAAATTTTCCATGGTTTTGTAAGCATATCAAAGTGAAAACACCCTCTGGAAAATGCTTTGAGTTCCCCTGTTATTGCTGGTTAGTAGACGAAAAGGAAGTGATCATCCGGGAAGGCACTGGTTTGTACCTCACTTTGTTCATTATCCAGTTTTTAATGAAGAATTTTTACTATTAATTGATTTTAAAATTCAGTTATTGAATCATGTCTTAAATGCTGTATTTCATATGTGTAATATATGTGCTATGAATTTCTTTGTGTGTTCATTTAGCTCGATTGCCTCAGGATGACACCAACAAGCAAAGAAAAAACGAACTGGAATCTAGACAGAAAATATTCAGGTTTGATAAAACAGTTACAGTTCATACAGAAAAGGAGGATTTCCATTCAACTTCTCAGGCACTCATTACTTGAGCTGTAAATGCCATGTGACTAATCACTCTAGAAAAGCAAGAAAATGGCTTTCTGGCAATGCTGACACTTTTTAGAGCCATTCCAAAAATATTTATTGATTGTTTGATTCTTTGCAATTTACATATTTTGTGAAAAAAGGAAGGCAACTGACAAATATCTAACGTATAAGTGGCTGTACACATTAAGTTGATTGTAAGGAAAAAATAAAAACACTTCACCTGTAAATGTAATTCTTGGTGTAACTGTACAAGTAAATGTTGTAATTTTTCTTGTTAAAGATGGAAGGAGTGGAGCCCGGGCTTCCCTTAGAGCATAGATGCCAAAATGGGTGAACTTCCTAAAGATGTTCAGTTCGATGAAGAAAAAGATTCAGATTTTAAAAGGAATTTCCTGAAAGCGTAAGTTTGGGGAACTGAGTCATGGCCACAGACCTTGTTGATTTGTAACAAGGCAAATAATGTTTATGTTTCTAATTATACTATATGCATTCTGTTTCAGGATTGAGGATTTAGTTATTGACAAAGTTGATGGTTTCTTTGAGTCCTGGAAAGACATTGCAGATTTTAAAGAGATATTGGTGCATTACAATATCAAGAACACTCTACTAGGTTTGGATGATTTCTTCCTCTATCAAGAATGTTTGTTCCCTTTCAAGGAAACTCGCACTGTGTCAGAAGTTATGATGCTACAGCAATGCTTCTTGAAAGACTCATGACTGAGTAGTGAAGCAAGTGTGAAATCAGTCCAATGGCTTTACAGAATGTTATAGAGGTCATGACCAGTAAGCTATAAAGCACAACTGAACCAAACAATGGCTACATTTACATGGGGACCTTAAGTGCCATGAATCTGAATGTGTTTAAATGAACGCAAAATAAAGTGATCATTTTGATGTGTGCATTTATATGCCACAAGCTTCAAATTAGAATTGATTTTTAACATGTGGACACTGCATTAATATACAGTTTTTGTAACATGGGAAATATGGTTTTCAAAAGACAAGTTGCTGTCTAATATAACACCCGGGTTTTTGACTGTAGAGGGTGTAACAGTACATCCGTCTAGTTGCAAATTGTAATCTACGAGATACGTTGTAATGTTTTTTGGTCCAATAAGTAATATCTATTATCCGAATTTAATAGGAGAAAATTATTGGTCATCCAATCTTTTACATTTTTAACACACTCTGTTAGCTTAGATAATTTAGAGTTTCATCTGGTCTCGTTAAGATATATAGTTGAGTATCATCAGCATAACAGTGGAAACTAATCCCATATTTTCTAATAATATTACCAAGTGGCAACATGTATTGTGAAAATAGCAGAGGACCTAGGACAGATCCTTGTGGCACTCCATATTTTACTGGTGATAAATGAGATGACTCCCCATTTAAATAAACAAAGTGGTAGCGATCGGACAGGTAGGATCTAAACCATCTAAAAACCTGCCCTTGAATACTTGTATAGTTTTGTAATCAATCTATGAGTATGCCGTGATCTATGGTGTTGAACGCAGCAGCATAGATAACAATAAAAATAAATTTTTGATAAAACTAAAATTTCCTAGAAAAGAAGCATTCTAAATGTTCAACTCCCTCCTAATCATCCTCTAAAAGGACAGCTCCCGCCCCTATCTCACTAGTATCCAGGGCCGGCGCAAGCTCAAATGCCGCTCTAGGCAGAGCACGATCGTGCCACCCCCACCTCACACTCACAATTAGGTATCCTTAAGATGCATGTAAACAAATTAATATCTTATTTATCTATAAAATTACACTAAGACACCGTCTTTAGCCAGAGCAGACTTTGCTCTCGCTTTCACAAAAAAGTTTACAACAAAAGCAAACGTTGCGTCCTTGCTAATCGAATAAACCAGCCATGGTCTGTCAAAGTTTCTCCCCCGTTAGCTAATGTGCGACTGTAATGAGCCTCTGAAAATCTCCTGTTCCAACTGTCTTTTGGGAAAATAATTCCTTTGGTTTGATGTGGTCCCTCCCTGTACCAAAGTGTCTTTAAGTACAGGATTTATTACTGCTGGCCATTTGCCGGGATCGTGACATGTTTCCTCACCTTCTGAGGGTAAAATTTCTCCCTGCTGTTCCGTCTGTCCCTCATCAGACGAGCTAGTTATGCTAAGCTGTCTGCCTTAGAGCTGTAATCGGGCCATAAAAGTTAGGCCCGACAGGACCCGAGCCCGACAGGTTTCGGCCCGAGCCCGACAAGTACATTTGATTGAAGAGCTTTTTAAAAGCCCGAACCCGTTTACAGCCCGACATTATTCAAATGTGCGCACACACACACACAGCTCTTTTTCCTTGTGTCAAACATGAAACATTATACATGTTTTAACATAATTTATTCATAACTAACGTAGACTAGACCACTTGGAAGTTGGAATAAAGAAATAAAATAAGTCCTCTGTAACATCGTAAAATCTCAGCACTCTAAATATAGGCATAGGCTCATTTAGCATAGAAATAGACCAACGCACCAATAAAAACGAGTCTTTTTTAACAAAATAAGTTAAGATAAATTTTAAATTAAGATGGGTATTTGGCAATAACGAAGTTAAGATAAAGATCCGACAGATTTGCTTCACCAGCAGCTGACATTTAATAAAAGAATAATGCCAATATTAGTGTAATACTCTGTCCACATTATGCATTTAAGACTCAATGAATAATTAGTTATCATTTGAAAAACCTTTACTCACAAAGATTAGGCTAAGCCTACATGTTTTTGTGGAGGAAAATTATTGAATCCACTGTAGAGGTCTTTAGCACGTTCATGCGCTCACTGATGGTGCGTCATTATTCACTCATTATTCTCATTATAAACATGGTCAAAACTTTTCCACACCTCAGACTTTGCTTTAGTTGCTGGTGCAACCAAAACATAATCGCCAGAGGCAAGCCTCTGTTACACCTACTCAGCATCCATTTTCGCATCTTTTTCGCGCTAATCGAAACGCATCACATGCCCGAGCCCGGCCCGAGCCCGCATAAGATGATATAAATTAAGCCCGAACCCGACCGAACCCGTCGGGTCCCATCGGGGGGTCCCGTCAGGTTCGGGCAAAGATCTTCAGCTCTAGTTCTGCCTCCTCCAGGACATTTACTACCAACGTCCACACCTTCGCTGTCATTAGCATGGTCGCTGCTGATTTTTACTATGCTGCCCTCTTGACTTCCAGAGGCGATGAATTTCAAAAAAGGAGCCTCTTTGTTTCTCCAGTGCTTGCTCTTTTAAAAGCCGTCGTCTTTTGTACTCATGACCAGATAATTTTATTCGTTTTTACATATTTGAATATACATTAACGTATTTTGCACGCATATCGATGCCGCTCTAAGTGGGGGGGGGCAGGGCGCAGCCGGGCGGGCGGGAATTTTTTATTCTAAATTAAAGTTAATTTAAATTTATACTAATGGAGTGGGAAAAAATGCTGTTGATATAAGTGCGATAATTGTAACCTAATGTAAAACAAACAAATAATAAAAAAAAAAAATTCTCTCTCTCTCTCCCTTTCGCTCTCTTGCCTTCTCTCTCTCTTGCCGCCCTGGCTGAGCTGCCTCCCTAGGCATGCCTATTTATCTGCATTTTAAACGGTCTATCCCACTGAGGAGTGGCAAGGACTGGAGCACTAGTGAGCAGCGCTTTTACATTTTCAAAAGCATTTTGGCAGATTGAACTCCAAACAAACAAACAAGACACTTTCCACAAATTGGTCAATGGGGCAACCATTTCGGAAAAGTTCCTGCAAAAATTACATTTTCAAAAGCATTTTGGCAGAGAAGTGCATCAACTCCCGCTTTGTACAGGGTGGAGGATACTTATTGATCGCCTCAATTTTTGCATTCACTGGATGGAAAATGCCTTGACCAACGACCTTACCTAAATAAGTCACTGTGGCCCGAGCGAATTCACACTTCGCTAGATTCATTGTGAGCTGAGACTCCATCAAGGTGTTCCTCCCATGAATTACTATACACTACCAAATCGTCCAAGTAAACCCGGCTCACCCCTCAATGCCAGCTACCACACAATTCATTTGCCGCTGGAATGTGGTTGGTGCATTTCGTATTCTGAAACTCATAACATTATATGAATATATGCCATCTGCACCAATTCATATGCCTTAAGAACTGCACTTTTAACTTTATTATAATTCTGATAAAAATTCTGATCAGCCCAGCTTAAATTAGAATAAGCTTTCTGCGCCTTACCAGTCATACCACATTGTAACATCAAAGAGCGTTCAGCTTCGGGCCATTTTTTTTGTCTGCAACACATTCGAATAATGTGAAAAAAGTGTCCACATCCTCCTCATGAAAATTAGAAGAAAGCGGACCAATTAACGATTCCATACAAAACTCTTTAAAATCAAATCCTTACTTCACAGCTGTCAAAACTGTGGAAAAGAGAAAAATTTATATTAAAGCCCTTTAGATTAAACTTCACACCTTACCTATAAATAAACTAAGTAGACCCTAATCTTTAAGCATACAATAGCGGGTTTTTATTCACCTAATACTGTAATCCGAGAAGAACAACCATTTCAATTGATGATTCCCTCAAACCTTGGCATGCTCCCGAGACTCATCTCCAACCACTGATCTGTTAAAAAAGTTTTTATACCTGTAAAGCCTTTGACATTTGACTCAAGTTTCCCCTTTGAAATCTGCACAGAGAACGTGATGCAAGACTGGAATAAGGATTACATGTTTGGCTATCAGTTTTTGAACGGCTGCAATCCTGTCATGATCAGAAAGTGCATGAAACTTCCAGACAAATTTCCAGTCACACCTGAGATGGTTAAGGGCTGTCTGAAGAAAGGATGCACACTACAAGAGGAATTACAGGTCAGAAACAATAAGACATAAATCACTTCAACAGCTGGTCAGTTATCAAATCCAAGACTTGTATTGTGACAGCCTTCGCATATTTTAGTTTCTATAAAAGATGCAGATCAGTGTTATTTTAACCTACAAATCATTTGTTCTAAATTATCCCCCTGTGTACACGTTTGCAGGCAGGAAACATCTACATTGTGGATTATGAAATACTGAATGGAGTGCCAGCAGCCAGCAGCGAGCGCCATTTGACTGCACCCATCTGCCTACTGTACAAGAATGAATTGGACCAAATTGTGCCAATTGCCATTCAGGTATCTGTCTCACATAGAATCAGTATCAAACGAAAACATAAATTAACCCTTTGATGCACAATCTATGCAAACCCCTTCTAATGCACAACATAGGTATGAAATGACCCATATTTATTTTCTCTGTTATTTCATGCTTGGCTGGGCTTTGTTTGTTTGTTTTATCTTTTGAAATCCACTTATTTCGGCATTTAAGATTCCCTGATCTATGAATTCCATGATCCATGAATATTCAAAATATATTTTTTCAATGACCACAAATATACATATATACATATATATATATATATATATATATATATATAATATATAGGTCAAAAATATATATATTATATATATATTTTTTTTTTTTTTTTTTTTTTTTTTTTTTTTTTACGGTTTTGTGTTACTACATCAAGTTTTCACACACAGGTCAAAAATGACCAATCTATGCAAGTTTGATTAAACAAAAGAATAAAAACAACATTTTGTTAAAATAATTATGTTAGCAGTTGTTTAGACCAGAGGTTTTCAATCTTTTAGGACATGTGCCCCCCCAAGTTTGTCTAATTTTTTTTGTCCCACATCTTCCTATTGCCTTTGCAATATGGGTTTGAAGGTGGGGCATACCCTCAAAGTACCTCTTCATATGTGGCATGACAGGTTCTTTCACCAGCTTCTTGTTGAATAGCCGTCATGCATTGGTCACACCTCCCATGTAATCAGGGTTTTGTGCAGTGAAGTTGGTGTAGGCCAGCAGTGGACAACATCGGTTCTGGAGAGCCACAGTCCTGCAGAGTTTTGCTCCAACTTTCATAAAAACTCACCTGCCTGTAGCTTTTTAGTATCCCTTAATTAGTTTGGTTAGGTGTGTTTGATTAGAGTTGGAGCTGAACTCTGTGAGACTGTAGCTGCTTCTCAATTCAAAGGCTGGATCCTCTGAAAGGCGATTGTGTCACCGTGGTGTTACAAAGGCTGTCCCAATTCGAAGGCTTCTTCAAATGCAGCCTACAAATGCACCCTTCATTTCTTGGGGAATGAAGGGTACAACAGATGGGGTGCTTCTCAAACATAAGGCTACATCCTACAAAGGTTGCATATCTCGGCTGCCACGTCATCAAATGTTGCTGAAGGCCATCTCAATCGGAAGGATCCTTGGAAGGCAGCCTTCGTTTCACTTCCTCCATTTAGCTGAATTTGAAGAATGCGTGGAATGTATCCTTTGCGACCTTCAGTCACCCACAATCCTTCGTACATGTTCCAATTCACAGAAATAAATGAAAAACGAGTCAGTACTACTGGTACAACTTTTGTGGCCTCCGAAGGTGTGGTCTTTGAAGTCCAAGTCCTTCTTCAAATGCAGCCTACAAATGCACCCTTCATTTCTTGGGGAATGAAGGGTACAACAGATGGGGTGCTTCTCAAACGTAAGGCTGCATCCTATGAAGATTGCATATCTCGGCTGCCATGTCATCAAATGTTGCTGAAGGTCATCTGAATCGGAAGGATCCTTGGAAGGCAGCCTTCGTTTCACTTCCTCCATTTAGCTGAATTTGAAGAATGCGTGGAATATATCCTTCGCGACCTTCAGTCCCCCACAATCCTTTGTAAATGTTCCAATTCACAGAAATAAATGAAAAACGAGTCAGTACTAATAGTACAACATTCGGTCCAACATTTGTGGCCTCCGAAGGTGTGGTCTTTGAAGTCCAAGTCCTTCGAAGGATGCAGCCTTTGAATTGGGACACAGCTTGTGGCTTTCCAGGATTGACGTTGGCCACTCCTGCTGTAGGCATTGAGGGTGGTAACATCCAGCGTTAAATAAAGTTAAATAAAGTGCTCTAGTAGATATGCACGTTTATATGTCATAAGCTTCTGATTGGATTTAATCTTTTGACATGCACACACTGCATGAATTTACAGAGTTTCCAGCTGTTGTCACATACTGTTTTAAAAAGCACACGTGATATTTATGTACTTCGGGTCCTAATTGGGTGACGACCAGCACATGAACTGTTGTGCAGTGCTGCTTAATTTATAAAGCAGTAAAAGTGCCCCTTCCTGCACCCAAAACCAAGGACTGGTGGGACGTTGTCCTGCTCCACTTCACAGTCGCTGAGTGAAAGGGGAGTTTTATAATGACTAAACACTCATTAATGACACTTTATTCACCAGGAAGAACAGCTCCTTCTGCTTGTCATACGTCATTACGCTATTTCTATATCACTGCACATACGCAGTACTTTCCAGTTTTGGTTTTCAATCCAGTCAAGTGTTTTCATGTCCTCTCGCTCGGATAACAAAAGGAATAAACCACCCCTTACAATCCGATCAAAATTTTAGTCAGATCTGGTCAATTCAATCCGATTGATATGGTTACATATGACTTTTTTTCTGATTGTGCTTCTAGTCCTATTACGATCAGATTAGTAGGGTACATGTAAACGCAGCTACAGAGTCAGTCACACCATCAACACCAGACTTCTCAGCCCACTCACCCACTCGTTCCCAGTTGCCCAAATTTGTGATTACCTGCACCTGCCGCTCTAATCAAGGACTCTTTATTTAATCAGTTGCTCCACACTTCACTCCTGTCTGGTCTTGTTGTGATCAACCTGGCTGCTTACCTGAGCTACTTAACTGCTTCGATCCATCAGTAAGAGTTTGTCTGTCTGCCATCATCCTAAAGTTATATTTTGTTGACCTAGCTAGCATTAGCTAGCTAGAACAGTATGTCAACAGCAAGCTAATAGTATTGGACATGGTTCTATTTCTCAGTAGAATGGATTCCAACATAAGATAACTTTAGACAAACATTTAAAATATTATGTCCAGTTATCAGTTTCAGTTTAATTTACTTATATAGTACATTTAATTACGACAGAGCCGACCAAAGTGCTGCACATAGAAATAGAATTAGGCTAATAGCAAAAAAAGAAAAGAAACCCCAAGTAGTACATAACACTTAATTCACACAAAATATAACCTATAATACAGCAGTTACTCCAGCCCATAAGCCTTTTTAAAGAGATCTGTCTTAAGTAAAGATTTAAAAACCTAAACAGAAGTAGCCAGTCTAAAGCAAAAATGAAAGTTATTCCACAACTGAGGTGCTGCCACCGAAAATGCACAATCCCCCTTAAGATTTAAATGTGTCTTAGGTACAGACAGCAACAGAGTGTTTGACCTTAAAGGCCTGATAATCTGATAATGGAAGAGAAGATCAGATAAGTAATTTGGTGCCAAGGCTGTCAGACCCATAAACAAACAATAATACCTTAAACTGGATTCTGTACTCAATGGGGAGCCAGTGCAAACTAGCCAAAACAGGTGTATTTTGGACCAACTGAAGGCGAGACCAACAAGATTCAGTGACCTCTAAAAACAGTGAATTACAGTAGTCCAGTCTTGATGAGTTGAATGCGTGGATAACGATATCTTCACAATGTATCAAATATTTACTGTGGTATGTATATAAGACTTGCATGTTGTGCTGTTCTTTTTCTGGTTAGAGATTTGGACTTGTAACCAGAAGGTCGCAGGTTTGAGTCTCGGTGCTGGCAGGAGTTGTAGGTGGGAGAGAGTGAATGAACAGCACTCTCTTCCACCCTCAATACCCATGGCTGAAGTGTCCTTGAGCAAGGCACTGAACCCCCAGGTAATCCTTATTCCAGTCTTGCATCACGTTTATCTGCTGCAGATTTCTAAAGGGGAATTCGATGATCAACACTTGAGTGATTTTGTGGTAGTGTTTAAGTGTTTGTTTATGATTGAATTGTGTTCGGATATATAGTTTTTGTAGAAAAGGGAACGAGATGCTGCGTGGGAAATCGAACGCCTCTGTGTGATTTCGTGTTCTCATCCACAGAGGCCTTGTTTTGGGCATGGGAAGGGTGTTATTAATTCTTGATAAATATAAGCAGCACAGTACAATGCTTCATGTAATCGTTGTCTTCCAGTTAGGAACCAAAATAGATAAATACTAAGTCTGCTCTTTAAAACAAAGAAAAGAAGCAATGTATGAGAATAGTATGTGCAAACAGCATTATATTATATTGTATATTAATGCAGTGTGTGCATGTTAAAAATCAATAAATTGATTTGAAGTTGGTAACATAGTAACACGCACATCAACCTGATTGGTTTTTTTAGTGTACATGTAAACACTACGCTTTTGAGAGGCGTTCCTGTAGCATTATAATTTCTGACGCAGCGCAAGCTACCTTGAAAGGGAACAAACATTCTTGATAGAGGAAGAAATCATCCAAACCTAGTACTGTGTTCTTCTTTAATAAATGCCCAAATATATTTTCAATATCTGCAATGTCCTTCCAGGACTCAACCAAGCCTTCGATTTTGACAAGAAGTAAGTCCGCAACCCTGAAACAGAAGACATACAGTATAATTAGAAACATGAACACTATTTGCTTAGTACCGGATTGTGCTGAATTCCTTCTGGAAAACACAGGAAAAATTCTGTAACAAATCATCAAGACTGTGGCCATGACACAGTCCCCCAAACTTACACTTTTTTAAAATCCCAATCCCATTCTGACTGTTTGTTTCCATCAAACTGAACGTCTTTAGGAAGTTCATTCACTTTGGCATCTATGCTCATAGGAAAGCCCGGGCTCCACTCCTTCCATCTTCAACAAGAAAAATGACAACATTTACTTGTAGAGTTACACCAAGAATTATATTTAAAGGGGAAGTGTTTTTCAAGAACCAGAAACAAGTGCCAAAGAAGCAAAAATCCAAGTCAGTGTCCAGTTCAAGTACTGAACTTCCAGTGAGTTCAGTACTTAGAAAATCCTCCTTTTCTAAGCCCTACAATTCACTTTCTACCTCAACTAATGGTCTGAGTTTGGGGTTGGGAACTAAAGAGTCATTTAGCAGGGGGCAGAATTTCTGAACAATGGCATATTCCCTTAGACTTGCCAAAAGTCACAGAGAACTCAAAAAAAACTAGCTCCAAATAATTTGTAAATCAATCGTAATATGTATCTTAACACTTCTGAGAAGAATTTTTGCACATCATCCCTGTTTTAAGAATACATACAGCTTCCCTTAATTTTTTGCTGATGTGGTGAGCTATTGTGATAATGAAATGCGAGCTGGAGAGAGATTGTTTGTAGAGAGAGACGCGCAGACACAGGTAACTCACATAACTTATCTTTCTCTCAATCGATTGATTGATATTTCATTCAAATAAATGCTATAATTCATTCAAATAAATGTGATCTTACTGTACTATTTCCTTTCTGTGTCTGATTGCTAGAGCTAATGTGCCGCAACTGACGAAAATAACTGTAATTTTTACCCTTCTGGTCAAATACTGCGCTGCAAACATCATTAACAACCTTAAGTTGTCAATGCTGGCAAATGACCATGGTGCATAATGCACGGCTAGCTGTGACGCTTAGTGTCGGTTGGTTCTTGGCCTCCACGTCGTGCATTAAAATCGTTTAATGCACAGCTAGCCATGCATTATATATTATATAATGAAACATTGGAAAACAAACCATTCCGAAAAGGTAAGAAACTTGATTTGTGAAAAGGCCAACACATGGCTGCAAATGCGTAAGTAAACATTTATTCATATAGCACCTTTCAAAAAAAGGTTACAAAGTGCTTTACAATAAGCGAAGGGTAGGCGAAGTCACTTTAATCTTCAGTGGTGTCTTTGTGAAATTGGCTAATTGGAAACTAGAGAAATGTTGGCCAATGTAATGGAGTAAAAGTACAGTTTTTCCCCATTATAAATTTAGTCCAGAAAAAGTAAATTCATCCCCTGCAATTTTTCTTCCATTGACCTCAGATTACAAACTAAATTCATATTTCTGGTCTTGAATGGTAAGAGACAGATATGGTGCTTAACCAATATTAGTGTGTCAAGCACACTGAACTGAACTGTATCTAGGGAGGAACACAAAATCTCTTTCATCAAACCTGAATAATTCCTGTCTAGATTCCAATTCATCTTTTCTTTGCTCTTGAAAAGATTTGGTGTCATCCTGAGGCAGTCGAGCTAAATGAACACACAAAGAAACACAGCACACATTTTACACAACAAAGGACAGCATTTAAAGACATGTTTCAATCACAATTGAATTTTAAAATAATAATAATAATAATAATGCTTCATTAAAAACTGGATAATGAGCAAAGTGAGTCTGTACGTACCAGTGCCTTCACGGATAATCACTTCCTTGTTGTCTACTAACCAGCGATAACAGGGGAACTCAAAGCAGTCTCCAGAGGGTGTTTTCACTTTGATGTGCTCAGAAAACCATGGAAAAATATTGACAAGATGTTTCTCCTTTTCAAGTTTCACCTGGACAATGTCTCCAAGCTCCTTCTCCACATGGATGTCAAGGGAGATCTCCTTTAATGATAACTTTCATTAGACATGGTATATGCGGGGGGAAAACAACAAAAAACCAAAACATCTCTCCATAGGCTTTGGTGAAGAGAGATTAATCTTAATTGTGCCACCCTGCTTATCTGCAGGATACCCAGAGATTATCATTTTATCTCACCACTGCTAGGAGTGACGACGGGCCCAAGCATGACATTGCCATCGCCTCCTGGTGGCTCAAGGTAAACAATGCACAATAAGCACATTTATTTAAGAGGGTAAATAAAAGCCTGTTGTAAATTACGTAATTCCTGCTGCCAGTTAGTAGCACTATGACCATGACTCAAAATAGCCACATCCATATGATCCAAACATACAACCCCAATTTGATCTAAATTAGACAATGCTTATAGAAGATACAAGACTCTACCTAGGGGTGTCCCAACTCAGTCTTGGAGGGCCACTGTCCTGCAGAGTTTAGCTCCAACTTTCCTCAACACACCTGTCTGTTACTAGTTTGCCTAAGTAAGAGCTTGATGAGCTGGTTCAGGTGTATACAGTGGGTACGGAAAGTATTCAGACCCCCTTAAATTTTTCACTCCTTTTTATATTGCAGCCATTTGCTAAAAAAAATTTGTTCATTTTTTTTCTCAATGTACACACAGCACCCCATATTGACAGAAAAACACAGAATTGTTGACATTTTTGCACATTTATTAAAAAAGAAAAACTGAAATAGCAAAAGGTCTGAATACTTAGGACCATGTGATGTGACACTTATATATTTAACTCAGGTGCTGTCCATTTCTTCTGATTATCCTTGAGATGGTTCTACACCTTCATTTGATTCCAGCTGTGTTTGATTATACTGATTGGACTTGATTAGGAAAGCCACACACCTGTCTATATAAGAGCTTACAGCTAACAGTGCATGTCAGAGCAAATGAGAATCATGAGGTCAAAGGAACTGCCTGAAGAGCTCAGAGAAAGAATTGCGGCAAGGCACAGATCTGGCCAAGGTTACAAAAAAATTCTGCTGCACTTAAGGTTCCTAAGAGCACAGTGGCCTCCATAATCCTTAAATGGAAGACGTTTGGGACGACCAGAACCCCTCCTAGAGCTGGCTGTCCGGCCAAACTGAGCTATCAGGGGAGAAGAGCCTTGGTGAGAGTGGTAAAGAAGAACCCAAAGATCACTGTGGCTGAGCTCCAGAGATGCAGTCGGGAGATGGGAGAAAGTTGTAGAAAGTCAACCATCACTGCAGCCCTCCACCAGTCGGGGCTTTATGGCAGAGTGGCCCGACGGAAAGCCTCTCCTCAGTGCAAGACACATGAAAGCCCGCATGGAGTTTGCTAAAAAAATTCTCTGGTCTGATGAGACCAAGATAGAACTTTTTGGCCTTAATTCTAAGCGGTATGTGTGGTGGAGAAAACCAGGCACTGCTCATCACCTGTCCAATACAGTCCCAACAGTGAAGCATGGTGGTGGCAGCATCATGCTGTGGGTGGTGTTTTTCAGCTGCAGGGACAGGAGGACTGTTGCAATCGAGGGAAAGATGAATGCGGCCAAGTACAGGGATATCCTGGACGAAAACCTTCTCCAGAGTGCTCAGGACCTCAGACAGGGCCGAAGGTTCACCTTCCAACAAGACAATGACCCCTAAGCACACAGCTAAAATAACGAAGGAGTGGCTTCACAACAACTCCGTGAAGACTGTTCTTGAATGGCCCAGCCAGAGCCCTGACTGAAAAACCCAATTGAGCATCTCTGGAGAGACCTGAAAATGGCTGTCCACCAACGTTTACCCATCCAACCTGACAGAACTGGAGAGGATCTGCAAGAAGGAATGGCAGAGGATCCCAAATAATCCAGGTGTGGAAAAACTTGTTGCATCTTTCCCAAAAAGACTCATGGCTGTATTAGATCAAAAGGGTGCTTCTACTAAATACTGAGCAAAGGATCTGAATGCTTAGGACCATGTGATATTTCAGTTTTTCTTTTTTAATAAATGTGCAAAAATGTCAACAATTCTGTGTTTTTCTGTCAATATGGAGTGCTGTGTGTACATTAATGAGGAAAAAAATGAACTTAAATGATTTTAGCAAATGGCTGCAATATAATAGAGTGAAAAATTTAAGGGGGTCTGAATACTTTCCGTACCCACTGTAATTGGGGTTGGATGAATTGCATGAATCTCCACTGAACTTTTAAATGCTCCTCTGAGTCTGCAATCATTCAAAATTCTCGAGCATTTAAATATAGCTGCAAGCAGCGATTAAGGGCCCAAGCACAACAGAGGCCAAATCAGATAAATATTTAGAGCCGACACCAGGGCACCTCCATTTAAATTTGGGGCCCAAATCACGTTGAGCGAGGCGGGGATGTTACGTGTGGGAAGTTGCTGATGCTCACAAAAGCATGAAATCGCTTTCGTATGTGCGCTGTTTTCACTTTCGAAAGTGGTCATGTTCAGCAAGGAGGGGAGATGAGGGGACAGGGGGTCACAGTAACTCATTTGGGGTAGGGCATGGCCCACGAATGCCACCCCCCAAACCACTTGCAGGAAAGTTATGAAATTTGGCAGACAGATTGGCAGTCTCAACATTAACCATAGAAAGTTTGGACTCTTCAAATGTTTTAGTGCCACTAACTGTCCAAAGTTGGAGTCACATTTATTACATGTGATTAAAACTTGCTAAATTCAAATCTGCGTTCCTGCTTTGGCTGGTGCTGAGCCAGAGACTGAAGCGCTCACTTGTCATGTACATCATAACCATAGAACTGTTCAGTCTTTTCAATCAATAAGTGTTTATTTTATGTTTACACATAAAACAAACCAATAAATATATACTTTGTAAAAAGTATAATTTGTCTAAAATTTCAATATCTAGCTTTTCTAATGTAATTTGATTATATGTTTTCTTGATATCAGATACAGACTTTGGGGAAAGAATAGAGACTTGCCTTGAGCCACTTACTTTCATGTCTTTTTGGGAGAAGTGGATGAATTTATGTGTTGCAAATTCAACAAACAACAATATATATATATATATATATATATATATATATATATATATATATAGATATATATATATATGAAGAGTTTGGTTCCAAAACGCTTTAAATCCATTTTGATTAATTTGAGTAAAAATTAGTTTTCTTTACCAAGATGAAAATCACTATTTTCTGTTTCAAACTTTCACATAGCATCTTAAGGTTATAATAAAATTAAAAATTCAAAACCAGATTTTGATTTTCAAAGATTTATTATAAAAACTGGTATTTTTTTCCCCAAAATGCAATAAATCCATTGAATCAATATAAAAGTTATTTTTCATATTTAAACTGTTGAAAATACACAACAAAGTAAGTTGATCTACATATGACAGCCTCTGAACTTAGTCAATACTAATCTTATCAACAGCTTACATTTCTTCCCCACCGCAGAAACCACCACAGGCTCATCAATGCCATAAAAATTCTTCTTTTTTTTTTTTTTTGGGCTGCAAGATAAATCGCATGCGATTGTCATGCGCATCTCGTCAGAAAAGCCGGTTCTGTGATTTGTAATAAATAAATCTCCAGCACATGCTTTCAGATGGAGCGGCATTTAATACACAGAACCGTAGTTCACTGACAAGCTACGCAATATCGCGTTCATAATCAAAGGTGATTCATCTTCGATTATGAACGCAATATTCCGTAGCTTGTCAGTTACTGTTTACAATGCGTGGAATTGTGCGCTCTGATTGGTTGAGTGGATATATATCGCATTTTGTAGAGAAGGGAGAGAGGCGTTTGTCGCGGTTTGGAAAAATAGGGAGAAAACATGACAGATGTGGTAGATTAGTGATACATCATGCATACATACATGGGGGTGGGGCGGGGCACATTTTGTTTTTTTAATTGCTTGATTTCTTGCCCTGTATCGTACAGCACTATTAACACATCCATCCATCTTGTTTGGCTTTTAGCAGGTAAAGAAATATTAACATAGAAAGAAAATTGCCGCGAATGAGACAGAAAAGTGTGCCTCTAACTTATGTCTTTACAGATACTGTTACTGTTTTGATGCTGGCTTACTTTATCAAATTTGAACTTTCTCTCACTTGCTTACTTGTAATTTATTTTCTTTCAATTTTAATGTTCTCCCAATAGAAATAAATGGGTTATCCATCGAGCGCCCCCCAGCACTGCACATTGTGTGTGTCTCCCTAATCAAACACAACTGATTCAACTCATTAGCTCATTAAAAGAAACTCCAGGAACTGAAATAGGTGTGTCAGATAAGGGAGACATACAAAATGTGCAGTGTTGGGGGGCGCCCAGGACCAGGGTTGAGAAACACCGGGTTAAAGGGTCAACAGCGTACAGGGGTCAGTTTGATTATTATAAGGGAACAGTTCAATCTGGTTATATTATATTGTTTTGATAAATGAACAAGTATTTTCTTTAAAAAAATGATTTGTTTCTTTATGATTCAAGGAATATCGTGTTTAATGATATACTGAAGAGTAGTATACTAATGTGAGTGTTGAGGCAATAAACACATTTTTTGCACCAAAATTACAATCTGTTGTAATCAAAATCAAAATACAAATAATACAATAATAATACAAATCAAACCTTGTTACATTAGCTAACAGTCCAATGCCCGTAAAGATACTAAATGATTCGTAATCGTTTATAAACATTTACAAATGATGAATAGTTTCCACTTTAGACTGGCTACTGCAAAAACACAAATAAATAATTAATAGATTATCTGATTATTAAGATCTATAAATAGAGGTCTACACAACAAACAAAGACCAACTAATGAAGATCATATGAACTGAAAATTTACTGACATTTGTAAGCATTTCAATATACACTAAATAATCATCATTAGGTAATGTTTAGGGAGTTCATTAGTTAACATTAACAAGAACATTATGTCATATTTCTAGCAATGTGAATATATATTAACTAATGATATGTTTAGCGTTATATAATGTTTGTTAATGATTTATAATTAAAAGTTATTATAAAGTGTTACCAGTATTTATTTTGCCTACATTAAACAAATGTGTATGAGTTCAGAGCAACAGAAAGAAAATGGTTCTGAATAGTTGCCTGTGATTATTTTCTGTTCTCTAATATATGGGTGCACAAACAAAACAAAACCCTGGAACACTTTCTTTACCCTTTCTGATTGGATTTTTCAGTTACATATAATACAAATGCTGTTAAAACAGATTGACCTATAATAAATGCACAATGTGCAGATGGTAAACCATAGAGATAACCCAGAATGTTTCTTTTTTTAAGGGAACGTAATCTCATTTTGCCTTTTGGAGGCAGAGACTTAACTCGTTTTAGTGTTCTTTAAGTCCTAGGATGCTTTTTCAAGAACCTTTTCCCAAATACGTTTAATGCATTTGCTTTTGTGAAAACCTGTATCTGAATTCTTTATGCTCTATATGTTGAGTATGGTTTCACTAATAATAAATATACATTTGCATAAAGCATCCATATTTGTCCATGCCCACATTAATTAGAGTATTAAAAACGTGAAAAGTATTGATTTAAGGTACATTTAGAACAGATAAAAATGTGTGATTAATCACGAGTTCATTCATGACAATCATGTGATCATTCACGATTCAATATTTTAATCAATTGACAGCCCTAATATATAGTAACTGTTAAAATAAAATTAATCAAGTCTTTAAAGTTCTTACCGTTTTTAAAGGAGAAAACATGCCTTTATTCACCAGGGTTCTTCCACTGCTCTGCTTCTCTGAGTCCAGCAGCGTCAGGTAAATGCTGTTCATTGTCTCAGCACACTTCTGTTCACCAGTAGATACAGTCACCTTGTAGGTCGTCATTGTGCCTTCGTTGAAGGATGTACAATCTGTGGATCCTCCAGTTTTATTCCTACACATATTTATATGAAGTTCACTTCCGACGCTCCTATCATTTGCTCCACCTCCTGTGACATCATAATGTGGGTGTGGTCCACCAATCAAAAATGTCATGTTAATACCTGAATATGTGCACTTTATCACATTTCTGAACATTGACATGAGATACAGATAGAGTGGTTTTCCTGTGGCACAGACGATCCCATTTTTCTGATAAGCTTTTCCAATTACATTTCAGTCCAGTTAAAATTACTGTAAGTCTGAGCCTTGTCACAAGCATTTCATTGCCCAGTTCCCCAGTGTAACTGTGCAAATGACATATAAATGCCTCTTGACTCTTGACACAACATTGTAATGGCAATACTGAAGGCTCTGAGCAAGAAAGTGAGGTTAAAATAGTTTCTGGTAGAAATTAAAGAAATGTTGGGTGAACTGTTATTTTGCCTCTGAATACATGCGTTTTTTTTTTTTTATTTTTTTCATTCAATTTAAAAACAAATGCAACAACAGCATTTAACGTGAATGAAAAGGAGCAGAAAGAAGTAAAAAACTTATAATGTCTGCCCCCTATCAACACTAAATAATTTACAGTTCCAGTTCATTCAAGCTGTCTTATGCAGCCGTCTCTCTCTAAGACATCAAAACACAAAATTACATCAGTAAAGTTGATCTGCTACTCCGCAGTATTATATTTCTGCAACAGTGATAATTGAAGTTCTTGAAGTTCACATAGAGTTACTACTGTCTTGTCCTGCTATCTGCAGTTTTTAAGTCAAATCAAAATGTCACATTAATGCCTGAAATGTCATCGCTGTGTTTCTTGCAGTAAAATTTTGGTAACTGTTTCTAATGTTTGTTTTCCAGAACTAATTTTCTATTGCGATAAATAACTGTATAGGAAAAAAGATGTACTGCTTCCAGAAATTAACGTCTTTTACGCACAGAAATAGTATATGTATTTTAATCGGGCATGTATAACCAGTAAGTCAATGCACAAATAAATGTCGAGATGTTTGTAATTGTACACTTTTTTGAAATTATACATAATACACGTTTAAAAAAAAAAAAAAAAAAAAAAAAAAAAAAAAACTAAATACCCGATGATGGAAAGTGTTGTTTATGAATATTGGTTCGAAAACATTCTCCTGCTGTGTGAATGCAGAAAATATATACCCATCTTTGTATGCCCTAGTGAAAAATAAATATACTAAAATGTTTCTGAAATACATTTATTTGATGCTAAGTACACTACAAATACATTTACATATTTATGTACTTAAAAATACTCTGCAATTTTGTACTTAATGCAATTTAATTGTGCGTAAGTAGCATTGAAGTCCAACTAAAGATGTACGGAAGTATATCTGATTGTGCTTAAGTGGAATAATCGCAAGTATACTTCAAGTACACAATAAATATATAATATTTAAAGACTGATATTATTCAAAGATTGTACAATCCTCGTCAATTGTGACATTAAAACACATTTTAGGCTTAATATTAAGAAATGTGCTTTGTGCACAAGTAGTACTCTAAGTTTAATTATAATTTTTATATCAGTAAGTCTTGAGCGATATGTCAGTAAATATGTTAATAGATTTGTACTATACTTAGTATGAAATAAATGTATTTCAAATATATTACTTTCTACTAGCGTGAATACTAAATTCTCTGCCAGTTTTACAAACAAATGCATTGTCATGCATGCAAACAATTTTTCATACTTCTGTGTATATTCACGTTTGTCTATATAGAGATATTCTGTGTTGAAAGACCACTCCTTATTTTACTGACAGTTAATTGTGGGCGTTAAGTTTTTACGAAACAAAAAACTTTTCAGTTGTATTTCTGAATAATTTGACCTAGACATACAAGAAAAAACACACAGGAATTGGGCAACACTGTACAGAGTAACTTATTGTGTAAAGAAAAGGAATGAACTGCTGGTCCATAGAGGCAAGATTTTAGAAAGCCCCCTCAACACACACATTTACATTTAGTCATTTATCAGACGCTTTTATCCAAAGCGACTTACAAATGAGGACAATAGAAGCAATCACAATCAACAAGAGAGCAATAATATGCAAGTCTATAACAAGTTAGCTTAACGCAGTACACGTAGCAAGGACTTTTTTTATTTTTATTTTTTTTAATATGATAAATAAAAAGAAAACAGAATAAAGAAAAAAAATAGAGCACGCTAGTGTTAGAGGCCTTTTTTGCCTTTCTTAATTGTATAATAAATAAAAAGAAAACAAATAGAATACAAAAAGATTAGAGAAAACAAGCAGTTAGTAAATTAATAGAGTGCAAATCTAAAAGTTTTTTTTTTCAAAAATAGAATTAGAATAGAGAGTACTATAGTTAGAGGGTCAAATAAAGATGGAAGAGATGTGTTTTAAGTCGATTCTTAAGGATGGCTAAGGACTCAGCTGCTCGGATTGAGTTGGGCAGGTCATTCCACCAGGAGGGAACATTTAATTTAAAAGTCCGTAAAAGTGACTTTGTGCTTCTTTGGGTTGGCACAACCAAGCGACGTTCACTTGCAGAATGCAAGCTTCTAGAGGGCACATAAGTCTGAAGTAATGAATTTAGGTAAAGGGGTTCAGAGCCAGTGGTGGTTTTGTAGGCAAACATCAATGCCTTGAATTTTATGAGAGCAGCTATTGGTAGCCAGTGCAAATTGATAAATAGAGGTGTGACGTGTATTCTTTTCGGCTCATTAAAAATTAATCTTGCTGCCGCGTTCTGGATTGATTGTAAAGGTTTGATAGAACTGGCTGGATGACCTGCCAAGAGAGTGTTGCAATAGTCCAGCCTGAGCTGAGTTTCTTGATAACGATTGATCTTAGAGCTTAAGAGCGTTTTCTGTGAGTCATTTTACGATCGTTCATTATTGTTTCACGTGCATTTCCCAAAAATGCACTTAAAACAATTACACGTAGCCATGCTTTTAGTGCTATGTAGGAGTCGCTATCCATTTGTTAAGTGCTGAAATGTCACCTTAGAATGGTTCGTAATTGTAGGTTCATGCTCGTTTATTGAAATGTAAACCTAATGCTGTGTTCCAGACAACTCGGATATAATTTAACATAGTCACGACTCACACACGAGGAACACGGGAACGAAGCAGCGAGGAGACGAGGAGTAGCTAAATCAAAAAGGGGTTTTATTTAGGACACGCTGGGGATGACAGGACTGGAGACATCAGGAGAACAGAATGACATTAAACAGCAGATGAAGAACTGGAGACAGAAATAACTTTAAATACACAGACACCAAATGGAACACACTTACAGTAGGTGGCCAACCAAAATGCCTACTACCGCCACGTGTACCGCCACTGCAGGGCCACGACGTTAACTGCAAGTCAGACGCATGTTAAAGTTGTTCACGAAACTACCACCAGGTGGCACAAAGGGACAGTTTGCAAACTGACTGAAATTATATGTTTTGTAAACGGAGAACAAATAACGAAATAAAACAACAATAACATTATAATATAACATTATAACATCCTTAAAAATCATTAGAAAATGAATTTAAAATAATTTTTTAGAACGTTAATTTTGAAAACATGAGATAGTCGTAGGCTGCAGCCTAACGCATCAAAAAGAAGAAGAAAAAATAATTAAATTTACACAAAGGCTCTTACTGAATGTTATGGTTATTAAACAGTCATTATGAAAACCATTAAAACTACACAAATACCTTATGTTGTATTAACTTGGAATGTTTAGATTAGGCTACATTTAAGGAGTTGTGCACTGTGCAGGCTATGCCATAAAAAATAAAACGATTGAAAAGGTGGCTTATTATTGAGTGTTATAGGCTAGGCCTAGTTCAAACACATATTTTGGCACTCACATTGATGCCACAAATTATGAAAAGGCTTGAAACAAACATTTAATAATTTGCTGATGTATTTCAGCAGGTCACACGTACTCAATCCTTATCTGGCCTTTTTTAACACATTTTATTCCCATATACAGAGCCCATGACATGCCAAAAATTATGTCCATGAATTAAGAAATGTATTACTTTTTACTATTCCTATAAAATAGTTCAGTTTTGTTTTTAATTGCAAAGTAATATTTCTTATTGTGTCATTATTAATGAATTAAGAAAAATGTTTGGAACTGTTTTTTTTTTTTGAGTGATGACCAAGCGGATAGCGGCAGATTGCTGATTTGATCATGTTTGATCAATTTAGCCTTCTCAAATCATCACAACTTGCTTAAATTAAAATCTGTAGATAAAGAACACTTAAAGCATTTTACAATGTTAGTTTAAACATTAGGTATATCTAAGCGTTTGTGTGGAGACTGGAAGCTGACGCGTGCTTATTAATGCACAAACGCGCCAATGTGATCCCTTCATTCATTTTATTCATTCTTCATAACACTGGAAAAAACTTGAAGGCCGTAATTTTTGCTCATACAGATAATACTAATATTTCATTCGGTACTGTAAATGGTGTACCCTTATTTTTGTGTACACTCACATGAATATCAACATTGTGCTATTGTAAAATAGCGAAAACAAATAGGATGCGCTTGCCGCCTCGTCTGCGTGAACAGGGACACGTTAAGCTCTGGCTGAAATGCAAAGCTCTAAAATCAGGTGCAGTTTTGCTTTGCCGTGTCTGAAACTGATGGTTTATATTCACAATAAGCTACAGAATACATGTAATACTAAACGCATTAAGGGCTAATAATAACAGTAAGACCTTAATAATAATGTATGAACATGCTTTGGTTTATATTTAAGAAATTACTTTTAAAAAGTTGTATATTATTACAGCAAAAAAAAAAAATTAAGCCTATATAAAAGATCAGCATTTGAACACTATAATAAACACAAAAATTATCTGCATGGTGACACTGTTATTTTTATTATTGTGAAGTGAGATGAATGAGATGCGCATCTGTCTTGCGTGCACAAACACGCAATGTTTATCAAGTTAATCCGTCTTGTGTTTAGTGGTTGGTGATTGATTTGTGATACACAGGTTCAGGATTGTGTTTTATTCCTAATACTATATATATATATACTATATATATATATATATATATATATATATATATAATATATATATATAGATATATATATATATATATATATATATATATATATATATATATAATTATTAGTACAGACGTGTGTATTCTGCAGTTCGCTAGATAGAGCATGTCCATTTTACACGACCCGCAGCCAGTGTTTTGAATGAATTCCAGCTGGAGGGGGTTGAGGTTTGGGGATAGTTAGCTTCATCGTGGGTGGTTGACATAAAGGTGTGAATCTCTTGCTCTTTCATATGGAGAGAGTGTCTGATGATGAGTGTTTCAAACTTGCTGAGCAGGTTTAGGTAAAGTGTCTGTTTTAGGACACTTGCCTCGTTTGGTTTGGCTTTTGCAATTTTTTGCAAAGGCATACAGAGTATTACATACAATATAATATGGTTGTGTTTTTTTCTCAGGAGAGACTGGGTGCCTCTGCAAGAGAGACAGAGAAACTTGCCAAAAGAGATTGGCTACTGCCAGAGAGACAAAAACTATGCCAATTTGGTTTAATTGTATGAGGCAACGCTGCAGTCGTTTTGGCAATACAAATGTAAAAATATATTGCCGTAATAAGAAACTGTCCCAAGACTTCATGTAGACCTAAAATATATTTAAAAATTAATTTTAAATTAATTTAAGACAGTTAAAAATAGAAAAGCGGGAACCCAGTGTGCCTATAGCTTTCTCTATTTCTGTTTTATCATGTGATAGAAAGTCAAAGGCTTTCTCAAGCGGAAGGGCTAACTCATCTAATCTACGGCCTATTATGCATCAAACTAAGATTGCTGTAAAGACACAAAGCACTGCCTTCAAGCATTTTTAAACATTCACTCACTAAAAAATTAATAACCACAAACAATCTGGATTTTATGTTTCTAAATGAAACATGGCTAGAAGACAGCTGCAGTGCAACAGTCCTCAATGAAGCAGCCCCTCCTAACTTTACTTTCATTAGTGTCTGCAGGACTGTTAGGAGAGGTGGAGGTGTAGCTGCTCTATTTAAAGATGTCTATCAATGCAAGCAATTGTTATTTGGTCAGTACTTGTCTTTTGAATATCTAGGGATTGTGCTGAAAGGTGCTCCACGCATTCTGTTTATCATTATTTACAGGCCTCAAAAATACTCTCCAGCCTTTGTTGAAGAGGTCACAGAAATGTTATCAATGATTTCCTCAGAGTTTGACTGTTTTGCTATTGCAGGGGATTTTAATATTCACATAGATAATGCAGAAAACAAAACTACAAAAGACTAGAAAAGAACACTAGTGTGCTATACATTTAACACCAAGCATTTCTGCAGACTCTGTTGATATTCTCCTTGATTCCTTTAACTCAAAAGTTAAGAATGTTATTGATGATATTGCTCCAATAATAGTCAGTAAGAAAACAAACAGACAGAAATCAGCTTGGAGAAAATCAACAGAAGTACAGACTATGAAAAGACAATGCAGAAAAGCCGAGCGGATGTGGCGGAAGACGAAACTTGAAATTCACTATAGCATCTATAAAGACAGCCTTCATGCTTTTAATGTGAAACTAGCCACAGCTAGACAGAATTTCTTCTCAAACCTTATAAACAGTAACTTAAACAACACTCACAATCTTTTTGCCACTGTTGAGAGACAGTTTGTCAGTCTTTTAATGATTCCCAGTGAAATGCTCTCAGTTAGCAAATGCAATGAGTTTGCTTCCTTCTTTTCTGAGAAGATCATTAATATCAGGAAGGCGATTAGCACATCCTCAAGCAATGCAGAGGTCAGACAGATTTGGACGCAATATCAAAAAGACTATGTCTATTTTTGAAGCAATTGATAGCAAAATTTTGGAAGAAATATAGTGCAGCACCTACAATTGTCAACCTGCTATCTTGACACACTTTTGAAAAAAGATGTAGGAAGTGTGTTAACTGTTTAGAAGCAGATCTCTTAGAAGTAGTGAACACCTCACTTTTTTCTGGGACATTTCCAAACTCCCTGAAAACTGCAGTTGTTAAGCCCCTCCTGAAAAAGAGCAATCTTGATAACACCATTTTGAGCAATTACAGACTAATATCAAATCTTCCTTTTACATTTAGACATTTAGCAAACGCTTTTATCCAAAGCGACTTACAGATGAGGACAATGGAAGCAATAAAAAATCATCAAAAGAGTAATGATATGCAAGTGCTATAACAAGTCTCAGTTAGCTTAACGCAGTACATGTAGCAAGGGCTTTTTAAATAATGTTATAAATAAAAAGAAAACAGATAGAATAGAAAAAGAAAAAGAATAGAGCAAGCTAGTGTTAGAGGTCTTTTTTGCGTTTGTTAATTGTATAATAAATGAAAAGAAAACAGAATACAAAAAGATTAAAAAGCTAGTTAGTTCTTCTTCTTTTCAAGAACAGAATTAGAATAGAGAGTGCTAGAGTTAGAGGGTCAAATAAAGATGGAAGAGATGTGTTTATAGCTGATTCTTGAAGATGGTTAAGGACTCGGATTGAGTTGGGCAGGTCATTCCACCAGGAGGGAACATTTAATTTAAAGTTCCGTAAAAGTGACTTTGTGCTTCTCTGGGATGGCACAATCAAGCGATGTTCACTTGCAGAACACAAGCTTCTAGAGGGCACATAAATCTGAAGTAAAGACTTTTTTTTTTTTTTTTACATTTTCCCTTTTATAGGCAAAATTATAGAAAAGGTAGTTTTTAATCATCTAAAAAAACAACTTAAACACAAATGAATACCTGGACCATTTTCAATCTGGTTTCCGACTGCATCACAGCACAGAGACAGCAATCATAAAGATAATAAAAGATATTCACTTAAATTTCTGATTCTGGCCAAATATCAGTGTTGGTACTACTAGATCTCAGTGCTGTGTTTGACACTGTTGATCATGACATACTACTAGAGAGACTGGAAAACTGGGTTGGGCTTTCTGGGAAGGTACTCAAATAGTTCAGTCCATACTTATAAGGGAGAGGTCTAAGTGGACATCCATGACGTGGAGTCCCTCAAGTCTGAATTCTTGTGCCACTCTTGTTCACTCTGTATACAGGTGCATCTTAATAAATTAGAATGTTGTGGAAAAGTTATTTTATTTCAGTAATTCAACTCAGATTGTGAAACTGGTGTATTAAATAAATTAAATGCACGCAGACTAAAGTGGTTTAAGTCTTTAGTTATTTTAATTGTGATGATTTTGGCTCACATTTCACAAAAACCCACCAATTCACTATTTCAACAAATTAGAATATGGTGACATGCCAATCAGCTAATAGACTCAAAACTCCTGCAGAGGTTTCCTGAGCCTTCAAAATGGTCTCTCAGTTTGGTTCACTAGGCTACACAATCATGGGGAAGACTGCTGATCTGACAGTTGTCCAGAAGACAATCATTGACACCCTTCACAAGGAGGGTAAGACACAAACATTCATTGCCAAAGAACCTGGCTGTTCACAGAGTGCTGTATCCAAGCATGTTAACAGAAAGTTGAGTGGAAGGAAAAAGTCTGGAAGAAAAAGATGCACAACCAACCGAGAGAACCACAGCCGTATGAGGATTCTCAAGCAAAATCGATTCAAGAATTTGAGTGAACTTCACAAGAAATGGACTGAGGCTGGGGTCAAGGCATCAAGAACCACCACACACAGACATGTACAGTTGTAATATTCCTCTTGTTAAGCCACTCCTGAACCACAGACAACGTCAGAGGCGTCTTACCTGGGCTAAGGAGAAGAAGAACTGGACTGTCCAAAGTCCTCTTTTCAGATGAGAGCAAGTTTTGTATTTCATTTGGAAACCAAGGTCCTAGAGTCTGGAGGAAGGGTGGAGAAGCTCAAAGCCCAATTTGCTTGAAGTCCAGTGTTAAGTTTCCAAAGTCTGTGATGATTTGGGGTGCAATGTCATCTGGTGTTGGTTAATTGTGTTTTTTGAAAACCAAAGTCACTGCACCCGTTTACCAAGAAATTTTGGAGCACTTCATGTTTCCTTCTGCTGACCAGCTTTTTGAAGATGCTGATTTCATTTTCCAGTATTATTTTCTGGCACATGCCCACACTGCCAAAAGCACCAAGAGTTGGGTAAATGACCATGGTGTTGGTGTGCTTGACTAGCCAGCAAATTCACCAGACCTGAACCCCGTAGAGAATCTATGGAGTATTGTCAAGAGGAAAATGAGAAACAAGAGACCAAACAATGCAGATGAGCTGAAGGCCACTGTCAAAGAAACCTGGGCTTCCAGACCACCTCAGCAGTGCCACAAACTGATCACCTCCATGCCACGCTGAACTGAGGCAGTAATTAAAGCAAAAGGAGCTCCTACCAAATACTGAGTACATGTACAGTAAATGAACATACTTTCTAAAAGGCCAACAATTCACTAAAAATGTTTTTTTTTTTATTGGTCTTATGAAGTATTCTAATTTGTTGAGATTGAATTGGTGGGTTTTTGTTAAATGTGAGCCAAAATCATCACAATTAAAAGAACCAAATACTTAAACTACTTCAGTCTGTGTGCCTTGAATTTATTTAATACATGAGTTTCACAATTTGAGTTGAATTACTGAAATGAACTTTTCCACGACATTCTAATTTATTGAGATGCACCTGTATGCTTCCAAAAAGTCAAACAATAAGAAAGAAACAAATTGCCTATCACAGCTATGCTGATGATCCCCAGATTTACCTAGCCTTATCGCCAAATGACTACAGCCCCATTGACTCCCTCTGCCAATGCACTGATGAAATTAACAGTTGGATGTGCCAGAACTTTCTTCAGTTATACAAAGGGAAAACTGAAGTCATTGCATTTGGAAACAAAGATGAAGTTCTCAGGGTGAATACATACATTGACTCTAGGGGTCAAACAACTAAAAAGTCAGGAATCTTGGTGTGATTCTGGAGACAGACCTTAGTTTCAGTAGTCATGTCAAAGCAGAAACTAAAGCAGCATACTATCATCTAAAAAACATTGCAAGAATTAGATGTTTTGTTTCCAGTCAAGACTTGGAGAAACTTGTTCATGCGTTTATCACAAGCAGGGTGGACTATTGTAATGGTCCAAGGTCTAGCCTTGGATTGGTGTTCGTCATATCTTAATGGTAGAACCATTTCAGTCAGTTTGGGAAACTACTCTTCTTCTGTTGTACCGTTGACGTGTAGGGTTCCTCAGGGCTCGATTTTGGGACTCCTTTCATTTTCCATTTATTTGCTTCCATTGGGAAAGATTTTTGATAAGCACGGTATAAATTACCATCTGTATGCTGATGATTCTCAAATTTAATTCCCTTTAAAACATGGGGAGCAATCATCTCTTGAGTCTTTGTATAACTGTTTGGCTGATGTGAAGTGTTGGTTGGCAAGCAACTTTCTCCAATTGAATGAGGACAAATCAGAGTTTATTGTTTTTGGTCAGAAAGTATGTAGTATGGATTCTAATGACAATCTGTTATTGCTCCCTGGGAAAAAACGTTCCTCTGTGAAAAGTCTTGGCTTTATTTTTGACTCAGATCTTAAATTCGATCGCCAAATAAATGCTGTTGTTAAAAATATATATTTTTTATCTTAGATATATAGCCAAGTTGAAGTCTATCCTCTCCTTCAGTGATTTGGAGAAGGTTGTTCATGCCTTTGTGTCTTTTCGTCTGGATTATTGCAATGCTTTGTATCTGGGTGTGAGTCAGGCTTCTCTCTCTCGCCTCCAGCTGGTTCAGAACTCAGCTGCTAGGCTTTTAACTGGTACCAGAAAAAGAGACCATATTACTCCTGTTCTGATTTCACTACATTGGTTACCGATTCGATACAGAATTCAATATAAAGTGTTGCTATATGTTTTCAAATCTCTCCATGGCTTGGCACCAGAGAATGTTTCTGAATTAATTTGTCTACATCAACCTTTGAGATCTCTTCATTCTAAGGATCAGCTGTGCCTGATGATTCCTTTATCACGCTTGAAATGTAGAGGAGATAGAGCTTTTTCCTTGGCTGCCCCTAGACCAGGGGTCGGCAACCTACGGCACGTGTGCCAACAGTGGCACGCAGAGGGATAATTGCTGGCATGCGAGCAATAAGGAAAACTGCATACTTGCGTATATTTTGAGGTAGTAACTTCTCATAGTCACACAGCCTGTTAGGAGTTATAAATACTATTGAAGTGTGAGAATTAACTTGTGCTAGTCTAAGGACGCTCACGACCGCTGCACATACTAGGCACTTCAGATCAAAGCTTCAGCAGTCTAACAGTGCTCGTCAAAGTCAAAATGACTGAGATGGTCAATTTAATCAAAGTAGGGTTTTTTTTTACTGTTGACAGAAGCAGAGCGCGAAGCCAACAATTGGCACAGTGGTTAACCAGAAAAGTGCGAAAAGGTTGTTGACCCCTGCCCTAGACTATGGAATGAGCTTCCCCTGTCCTTAAAAAAATCTTCTACTCTAGGGTCTTTTCAGAGGATGTTAAAAACTTATTTATTTTCTTTAGTTTTTAATAATGTGTTGTAATTTGTATGTATATGGATTGTATGTATTTGTTTCTGTTTTTCTTTTTCATGTACATCACTTTGGTGCCCATTGTGGTTTTTGTTAATGGTCTCCTCACCGGCCTTCCCAAGAAGACCATTAGACAACTGCAGCTCATCCAGAACGCTGCTGCCAGAATACTGACTAGAGCCAGAAAATCTGAGCATATCACACCAGTCCTCAATTCCTTACACTGGCTTCCAGTTATATTTAGGATTGATTTTAACCCTCTGGGGTCCGAGGGTGTTTTGGGGGCCTGGAAAAGTTTTGACATGCCCTGACATTTGTGCTTTTTCAGTTGCTTATAAACATATCAATGGCTAAAATCTAATAACACTGTAATCAGCACAAACTGGGCTACAATAATATGTGAGCAGTATGTACTGTATGTACATGACTGTGTTTTTGATAAAAGCAACATTTATGCATGGTTAGTGAATAACTAAAAAAATTTAATCACTTGAATAAGGCCATAAAACACATACAGAACATTTGTTCACAAGACTTTTGAGAACTGGATCCTGTAGCCTAGAGTTTTTGCTTCAAAATGATTTGAATCACTCATTCACCGAAAACAATATATTGATTTAAAGGTGTAGTAAGAGATCTTGGAAAATGCTAACTTTAGCCTGATAGCACTAAAAGCGAACGTCCCACACTCCCTGCAAATCCCAGTCCAAAGCCACACCCCTGACAACATTACTACAATATATCATGTGTCATTCACCGGTGAAAAACTTTATAGCAAAGTTCGCTTTTGCATTTACAGTCTTTTGTGCAA
Organism: Cyprinus carpio; assembly: GCF_018340385.1. Classification (NCBI taxonomy): domain Eukaryota; kingdom Metazoa; phylum Chordata; class Actinopteri; order Cypriniformes; family Cyprinidae; genus Cyprinus; species Cyprinus carpio. The sequence goes on from NC_056575.1 coordinate 17,694,349, forward strand.
TTGTACGTTGTAATATTGTGTTTATTTTATGCATATAAATCAGATTTTTCTCATATAGAGCACTTCAGTTTGCTGGTGATCATCTTTAGCTCAGCGCACGCAGCTCAAACAGCAGCTTACAACATTAATAACTATGATTGAGATTGTCATATATATATAACATTATAATTATTTAAATATAAAAAACGTACTTACAGGCTGTGAGTCAGAAGAGCCAGACTGTCCTTGCAAAGTTTGAACTGCCAACTTTATAGAAACAGCCATTGGGCCACAGAGGCATTGCAGCCTACTGGTTTAGGAAACAGTCCTCATCCTCCATAAAATGTGCTGCACACATCTGAATATTTGGGTTTAACTGTTCTGGAACAGTGTTGAAATACAACTTAACCACTGATTTCTAGTCATGTCCACGTTTGGAAGACCAGACAAAGTAGTTTCGCTTTCACAACGAAACACACAGCGACTCCACAACATGGGAGCGGCAGCAACAGAGAGAATAAAAGTTACGCCTTTTTTTTGCGTGAACATTTGGGCGGCATTATGCAAATCTTCCCACATAGTGACGAAGAGATGTGGGGGTGTGTTAGAACGAGCCGTTTTGGGGGGTGTGGTTGATTTTATAAAGAATATCTCTTTGGATTTGAGACTTGTGATCAACTTCACAGATCTTCTTTATGCACCAAGAGCTTGTAACACTCCAAAGAGAAAGAAAAAATTTAAATCGCATCATATGACCCCTTTAAAGGCTTTTATTGGCAAAAAATATAATGAGACAGTATTTACAGTGTTGACCCTTGTTCTTCATAACCTCTGCAATTCGCTCTGGCATGCTGGGTATTAGCTTCTGGGCCAAATCCTCACTGATATCGATCCATTCTTGCCTTATTAGCTCTCGGAGTTGATCACAATTTGTGGGCTTCTGCTTGTCCACTCGCTTTTTGAGGACTGACCACAGGCTCTCTTTGGGACTGAGATCCGGGGAGTTGTCTGGCCATGGATCCAAAATTTCAATGTAATGATCTTCGAGCCAGTTCTTTATCACTCTTGCTTTGTGACATGGTGCTCCATCATGCTGGAAAATGCAGGGATTAGGGCTGTGCGATATGGGGAAAATATCTAACTGCGATTTTTGACAGATATTGCGGTTGCGATTTGATTTGCGATTTTAAAATTGCAAAGTCAAGCTTCAGCTCAATATTATCAATAATGTGCAGCACAGTATGAGTATCATTGCCCTGCTGGAAAAAAATTCTTACAGTTTCCATTAAACCATTACAAAATTCCTTTTTGTTTTTGGCATTATTCTAATAGGAATTACTGTTGTTCTATTGGTTGCCATCTGCCAGATTACATCCCACCAATAGAATCCATCAAACAGACACCATTATAGTTTACATTAAAACCAATACAATTCCCATTATAACCCTGAAATCCATTCAATTTTCTATTGTGTTTTGGGAGGGGTTCTATTTTTTATTGTTTTATTTTTTTCAGCAGGCAAGATTATAATGTTAGAACTACTTTTACAGAATTAACTTTATTACTGAATTTCACTGGAAAGGTTTTTTTTTTATTTTTTTTTATATAAATGAACTATTTCTTAAGTCTATTATTAAAGTATTATACTGTATGTTACATTGGATTTTCAGAACAAGTGAAAATGTTCTGAGTGTTTCATTTCATCCAAGGGAAATTAGCACAGCAGTTAGACTGAATTTACATTAGTTTTAAACGCGGATCCAGGCGCTAGTCGACACAGGTTGTGCACGTGTGTCAAGCCTCATCCATACTGCCAGATGCTCTCGTGGAGATTTGCGGTGAGGATCTGCGTGCAAGTATAACCGAGCGTTATGAAACAGGCTGCGTGTGTGCGGCAAGTGTGAACGGCTCGTCCGTGACGTGGGATTCGCGCTGTGTGGGGCATAGAGGAGCTAGTATGAGAAGCATTCAGAGACACAGGCTGTGTGTGCGGTCTTCTGAATTGGAAATAGCGAACATGCATTATAAATTTATTTTAAATTAATCTGTTTGGGAGATAAAACGTGTAAGATGACGTTCATGTACTAACAAAACTTCTAAGAATGTATCTTTTATTCTCCAGTACTGAAAATAGAACCGATAAGGGAGCTCTTGATATGCATTGTGACGCAGCTCTCGCAAATTACCTGTTTTGTTCATTGTCTGTCATTTGTTACATACGTTTTTCTTAAATTGTAATTTGCCAAACTATCGATCTGACCCTGTAGATGCCATAATTCCACTCTGCCTCTCTCTCTGCTCTCTGTTTGTTTTTTTAATGGTGGGCGTTTATGTAGTTGGCTTGAACAGTGCTGATTGGGAAGAACGGAGGTGAGCTCACTCTATTGGTTAGTAAGACTGCCACTCAAGGCACTCAAGTCATATGCTCTGGAACAGAGAAATATCGCGGCCACATCACAGGCTTTTGCGATTAGCAAATCGCGATTGCGATTCTATTTCGATTAATCGCACAGCCCTAGCAGGGATCATCACCAAACTGCTCATGGATCATTGGAAGAAGTTGCTCTTGCAGGATGCTTTGATACCATTCTTTATTCATGGCAGTGTTTTTGGGCAGAATAATGAGAGAGCCCACTCCCTTGGTTGAAAAGCAACCCCACACATGGATGGTCTCAGGATGCTTCACTGTTGGCATGACACAGGGCTCATGGTAGAGTTCACCTTTTTTTCTCCAAGCAAGCTATTTTCCAGGCGTCCCAAACAGTCAGAAGGGAGCTTCTTTAGAGAAAATAACTCTGCACCAGTCTTCTGCTGTCCAATCCTTGTACTTCCTGCAGAATTTCAGTCTGTCCTTGATGTTTTTCTTGTAGAGAAAGAAAAGGCTTCTTTGCTGCCCTTCTTGACACCAGGCCATTGTCCAAAAGTCTTGTCCTCATTGTGTGTGCAGATGCTCTCACACCAACCTGCTCCCATTCCGATGCTGGCTGCACCTGTTTCTTTGGAGGTAACCATTGCTAGTAAGAACACAATGATTGGAAGCGCTTCTTCCCTCCTTTTATAGCAATCAGTCTGCTTTTTCAATCTTATTATTATGATAGTGATTTTAACTAACTAGTACTCATTCACACTTTCACATGTGCTGCTGATATAATTAGTCAATTAATGTTAGCCGGGCATTTTGTGTCAGGGTCAAAAAACAGTGAAATTAGTTTTTTTGTGAAAAGTAAATTTTTTGGCCAATGAAGGTTTGAACAATTATTTAAAATAAATCTGATCACTCTACACAATAATCTAGAAACACCTGAAGATGGTACTCCTCTGGTACTGCTTGGTGACTTCAACATCCACCTAGATAAACCCCAGGCTGCTGACTTCAACACTCTGCTCGCCTCATTTGATCTCAAGCGAGTGTCTACTACAGCGACTCACAAATCAGGCAACCAACTGGACCTCATCTACACGCGCTGTTGCTCCATGGACAACACTTTAGTTGCTCCAATGCACACCTCAGACCACTTCCTCATAACTGCTAACCTCACACTTACTCCTGAAGCGACACATGCTCCTCTGCAGGTCACCTTTCGACGCAACCTACGCTCACTTTCTCCATCTCGCCTATCCTCTTTGGTTTCATCCTCACTTCCTTCACTCGCTCAGTTTTCAGCTCTGGACACAAACAGTGCTACTGATACTCTCTGCTCCACTCTGACCTCTTGCTTGGACAACTTTTGCCCACTGTCATCCAGACCAGCACGCACCACCCCATCTGCCCCCTGGCTGTCCGATGTTCTCCGTGAACATCGCTCTAAACTCAGGGCTGCAGAGAGGAAATGACATAAATCAAGAAACTCTACCGACCTCAGTGTGTATCAGTCTCTCCTCTCTTCCTTCTCTGCAGATGTCTTCACTGTTAAAACATCATACTACCACGACAAAATTAACAACTGTTGTGATGCTCGGACACTCTTCAAAACTTTCTCTTCTCTTCTTAATCCGCCTCCACCTCCTCCTCCATCGACTCTTACAGCCGACGACTTTGCAGTTTTCTTCACAAATAAGACAAGAACCATACGTGACCAATTTTCCACACCGCTGACGGATGATAACTTCATAGCGACGAATACACACTCTCTCTCCTTCTCTCCACTCTCAGAGATGGATGTTTCCAAACTTATCCTGTCCAGTCATCCTACTACTTGCCCACTTGATCCTATCCCCACTCACCTCCTTCAAGCTATTTCTTCTTCAGTAATACCTTCACTTACTCACATTATCAACACCTCTCTGCACTCTGGTACAGTTCCCTCAGCATTTAAACAGGCTCGGGTAAGCCCACTGCTTAAGAAACCATCTTTAAATCCAGCACTTCTAGAAAACTACAGACCGGTATCCCTTCTTCCGTTCATTGCAAAGACACTTGAGCGAGTCGTGTTCAACCAACTCTCTATGTTTCTTGTACAGAAGAACCTCCTGGACAGCAACCAGTCTGGCTTCAAAAGCGGCCACTCAACTGAGACTGCCCTGCTCTCAATTACTGAAGCCCTGCGACTGGCAAGATCAGCTTCCAAATCCTCAGTACTCATCTTGTTGGATCTGTCTGCTGCCTTTGACACCGTTAATCACCAGATTCTACTGTCCACCCTCAGAAAGATGGGCATCTCTGGAACCGCACTCCTGTGGTTCAAGTCCTACCTCTCAGATAGAAACTTCACCCCTCCAAGACACCCTGAAGGATCTAAGTCACAACTTCTTGCTACTGGGGTTCCTCAAGGCTCAGTACTTGGACCGCTTCTCTTCTCCATCTACATGACGTCATTAGGATCTGTCATTCAAAAGCATGGCTTTTCCTTTCACTGCTATGCTGATGACACTCAACTCTACTTCTCATTCCAACCAGATGATCCGACAGTAGCTGCTCGCATTGCAGCCTGTCTGAGTGACATTTCAAGCTGTATGAAGGACCATCACCTTCAGCTCAACCTTACTAAGACAGAACTGCTGGTGGTTCCAGCTAACCCATCGTTTCATCACAACTTCTCTATACAGCTGGGTTCGTCAACCATAACTCCTTCCAGGACAGCCAGAAACCTAGGAGTTGTGATGGATCATCCGTTAAGCTTCACAGACCATATTGCTACAACGACCCGTTCCTGCAGATTTGCCTTATACAACATTAGGAAGATTAGACCCTTTCTGTCAGAGCAAGCCACCCAACTTCTTGTCCAAGCTCTTGTTCTCTCCAGACTGGACTATTGTAATGCTCTCCTAGCGGGCCTTCCTGCGTGTACTATCAAGCCTCTACAACTGATCTAGAATGCAACAGCGAGGGTTGTCTTCAATGAGCCAAAAAAAGCTCACGTTACTCCTCTCCTCATCAGGTTACACTGGCTACCAGTAGCCGCTCGCATCAAATTCAAGGTACTGATGCTTGCCTACAAGACGACCACTGGCACAGCACCAATATACCTAAACTCATTAGTTCAAACTTATGCGCCCTCCAGAAGTTTGCGCTCTGCAAGTAAACGACGCCTTGTGGTGCCATCCCAAAGAGGTTCAAAATCACTCTCACGGACCTTTTCCTGGACTGTGCCCAGCTGGTGGAATGACCTCCCGATCTCAATTCGAACAACTGAGTCTTTACTCATTTTCAAAAAACATCTAAAGTCTCTTCTTTTTCGCCAGCACTTGACCAACTAATACTAGTACTTACCTTTTCTTTTCTTGTCTATCCTTGTCTAAAAAAAAAAAAAAAAAAAAAAAACCTTGCTACGAGTTCTGTGCTAGACTAACTGAGACTTGTCATGGCACTTGGTCTGATTGCTTCTGTTGTTCTCATTTATAAGTCGCTTTGGATAAAAGCGTCTGCTAAATTATTAAATGTAAATGTAAATGACATCACAGTACGGTACTTTGTTTGTGCTGCGCAGACCAATTGTTGTATGACAAAGCCAAAACGATATTTTTGGATATTTTAGGCAATATAAAAATCCTGGCCAGGACGTGTCCTGGGAAAATGGCACGTTTGGTCACCCTACATGACTGTAAATACATATAAATACATTTAGACCACTTAACTTAATGATTGTTATCGGGATGTGAAGAGACTTCCAACCAGCATAACAAAAAATGTTTATGAAGATAATCAATCACCTTTTGGACCTTTACATTTTCTAACAGTGGCGGTTTCTCCATTAGGGCGATTGGGCGATGCAGCACCAAAGCGCGAAAGGGAGGGATTTTTTTTCTTTCACATTCATCCACAGTGTTACGCTAGCTTTCACTATTCTAGAATGTTTGTTCTGCCTCTAAATAGTCCAATCAGTGTCGAGTCGCGTTTTGTGTAGTACTGCCCCTTTTTGGGTGATTTCTGTCAGACTGAGAATCACCCCGAGTGCTCTCATTGACTTCCATTCAAAGATCTTTTTTTTTTTTTCGAACTGCAGGTACTGCAATGCATTCTCAATGAGTCCCGGGAGGGCTCGCACTAACGTGCTTTCGTCATCATGCGTAACCTTAACTTGTGCAAGGATTGGTGGGAACAGTGGCATCCAATAATATTTAAAAACTATTTTGAATTTTAACAAGAAAAAATTTAAAACTGCTTTAATATCTTTATCAAATGTTAAAAACGAAAAAAAAAAAAAAAAAAAAAAAAAAACATAGAAAGATGGGGACAGCTAAGCCAACTCAAATTCAGTTGTCAGTTGAACTTGATCAACATCATGGCGAATGTTACCTCAGCGCAGAGTAAAAATGTAAGTAATGAGTAATGTAAGAAAGCAGTGTAATGTAAGGGAGCGATGTAATATAATGTGATATAAGTGAGCTGTGTAATACAAATGAGCTGTGTAATAAAATAAGTAATGTTGTAAATGAGCAGTGTAATATAAGTGAGTTGTGTAAATAGTGATTTATGTGACTTCAATTATTTTTTTATTAAACTAATTTTGAAGTAAAATGTTTTTTGGAAAATCACATCCTGGCTTCAGTCTTCATTTGCTGCTAAATTGTGTTAATACGCATATAGGAACATAAGGAGAGCAAGTGATTGATTGTTAGAGTCAGTTTATTTTTAATTAATACTATAATAGTTCAGTTTCATTTACATCTTGTAACTAACCGTCAATTTATCAATTGAATGGGTAACCTTTCCTTGTTAATCAGAATCACTTTTTGTCTAGAAAGCTTGTATGCGAGGAGGTGTGAATGATCGTGAACAATAGTGTGATTCACATCTGAGAAGACAAAGACCCACATAATGAGCTGCATAACGAGCTTTTCAGTCAGGTGTGTGACAGAGGGAAGAGGTACAAGAAAGAATGTGAGGACAAAATAAATGTATTTTTTTTTGTAGTTTATTTAGAATATATTCAATTGTCACAAAATAACTTGAGATTCACTTGTAAGTACAGTTAAACCATTTATTAGAAACAAACAAACAAATAAATAACACAAGTCAAGACATGGTGGGTGCAATATCCAACAACAACAACAGCATGTTAGGGATGTTGTGGGTGTGAAAATGGGAGAAGGTTGAAGATGTAATGGGTGTAATATCCACATGAGCAACACAATGATCAGACAAAGACATGGTGGCAATATATATAGGCTACATTATCAGTCAAAAGTTTTTAAACCGTAAGATTTGTCATTTTTTGTGAAGATTCTTCTGCTCACCAAGCCTGCATTTATTTGATCCAAAGTACAGCAAAAACAGCAACATTTTGAAATATTTTTACTATTCAAAATAACAGTTTAATATTTAAATATATTATAAAATATAATTTATTCCTGTGATTTCAAAGCTGAATTTTTAGCATCATTACTCCAGTCTTCAGTGTCACATGATGCTTCAGAAATCATTCTAATATCCTGATTTGCTGCTCAAAAACATTTATTAGTAGTAGTATTATTATTGAAAACAACTGAGTAGAATTTTTCAGGTTTCTTTGATGAATAGTATGTTCAGAAGAACAGTATTTATCTGAAATAGAAATCTTTTGTAACATAAATGTCTTATTTAAATCTGATTTAAGGATGATTTAAATGGATCAAAAGATAATTTCTTAATCCCACCACTAAAATAAATAAATAAATAAATAAATAAATAAGTGAGCACATTGATAGGCCTATCAGGAGCAACTATATTATTACATTAGCAATCAATAATATTGCCCACCTGATTTTATATCATAGATGCACACATGCTTTGTATGTATTGTCATACAGTACAAAAAGGACATTCTATATCTGAGAAACGAAATTATTATTGTTAAGCACGTGTTCGAACAGATATTTGCAGACAGAGTATTTCACAGTAATGATTGGTCTAAACATCCTAAGACATTACTTTTATATTTTCTAAACAATACTTTTTTTATAAAATCTTTTATAGAACATAAAACCATCATCAAGCCGTACAACATTTAGATATAATGAAAGGTTGCCTATCATATTTCAAAATGTTTCACTCGATTTCATGCATTTTAGTCTGGAATTATAGTTTGGGAAACGTCCAACTAGTAAATGCGTTCAAGTTTAACAACATTATCTAACGCAAATAAGAAACCTTACTTACTCAGCATAATAGATTTCCTCCGCTGGCTCTAGCCACGCTCGAGTTCTGTTTGTGAGGTAAGCATAAAGCTTATTCCTCTCAGCGCGTCTTCTGAGGTAAATACAATACTTTATCCTCTCAGCGTCTTCTTCCAAAAACTATCCAAAAAATATCCAAGATGAACACGTTGCTGCTTTGTTTACGGTGATGTGGGCATTTACATGTTTACATTTGGAGATTTATAATATCAATAGTGTGAAAAGCGCGTGGGCGTGATCTAATTAGAGATAATGAGAACAGATGGAAAAACTGGCGAAATAATGTCATTGGTTTCATACGGATTACTTTATCACAGAATATTTGTTTTTGGTAACAGTTAATTTCAAGCTTTCTATAGATATATTTCTCATGTCAGTATGTAAAGTATTCGCTGAGTTTCAGTTCATTTTAGTGACGTGTTTCTAAAAGCAATTCGCGGAGACAGTGTAGACTGAGAGTGCACCCTGTTTATTTTCTTAATTTTACGAAAGCACAAAGTTTTGTTGATATGATGAGCATACACAAATAAAAGTAGAATATTTTTTATACTCACTGAATATAAGCCTAACAGACCACTTTTCATGGAGTCACAATCATCACAGACCAATTACAACACATCGTCACCAGATCAGCACGCTCCACCCACTTGTTCACTTTCCCCCGGACTTCTGATTCACTACACCTGCACCTCTTATTAGCACTCACTTATAAAGAGACACTTCTCCTGCACTCCTTTGTCTGGTCTCGTCCATATGAACACTAAGACTCCTTGATACTTTACCTGTCTACTGTCATCCTTCATCCGTCATCTGTCCTTTGTCTGCTTCGGATCTGTTCCTCTGCAAGAGTGTCATTACAATTACTGCAAGCTCAGTCTACATTCATTCTGCATATTGAACTTATATTGATGAGTATTATTTTGTTTATGGTTCAATGTATTTGTTTGTTTGTCTTTTTATTTTATACAACTTACCTGTCTGCATCCTTCTGTTGTGTGACAAAAGATCAGACCACATGCAGAGATCCACGGATTCTGGAGGGTATCGCCCCACCAATCCTTTCGCTGATCTGGTTAACGCTATTTGTCTCTCCAGCCCTCCACATCTACCACTTCATCTGTCATTCCAGCTGATCTCATACAAGCAGCACAACAATTACTCCTGCAACCAGCACCCGCTGTTTCGCCTCTGCCATTCCCATGGCTAGACCAGCAGCATTCACCGGTGAGGCAGAGGATTGCAGCAGATTCATCCTACAATGTTCACTATATTTTGAAATGGAGTCTCATCAGTTCATCAGTGATCGTGCCGGAGTGGCATTTGTAATCTCTCTGCTGTCTGGTCGCACTCTTCAGTGGGCTCAGTTCCTGTGGAATTCCAATGCTCCTATAACAACCTCACTCTCAGCCTTCTTTGTCCACTTTAAGGAGGTATTTCGACAGACCACCTCGGAGCTTTAAGTGCACAATGAACTCTTCAGTCTATGTTGGGGGTGTAAAGCTCTGATGAATAGAAATGAAGGCAGGGAATTGTTTTTTTCAAGTTGTAATAGATGAGAGATGTAATGTAGCTTTCAAATAAGCCTGAAGGACTTGATTAGTTGGAACAGGTGTGTTTAATTAGGGTTGAAGCTAAACTCTGCGGGGCTCCGGCCCTCCAGGAACTGAGTTTGACACCCCTGGTCTACCCCAGCTAATAATTCAGTCAATGTCTACGCTTTCCAATTTCGCACCTTGGCGGCCACTAGTGGCTGGAATGAGACTGCATTACTCACCACCCTCTGGCAGGGTCTTAACGCCAATGTACGACAAGTAATGGTGATATATGATGATGCTATTGGACTTGAGAACTTCATTCAAAAGACCATCAGAGTTTTTCAACGTCTCACAGCATGCTCTCTCCCTAAACCCACTTTGCATCCTCCATCCTCCATACCATCAGCTGCCCTTCCAGCATCTGAACCCATGTAGGTGGACTCCTACCACCTGACACATGCGGAGCATCAGAGGAGAATTCTTAACCAACTTTGCCTGTACTGTGGGGGAAAGGGTCATGTCATCATCGCCTGCCCGGTCCGACCACCACACCCAGCGGTGAGTACTATTTAACTTCTAACTCTAATTGCTCCTTTATCACAAACTACTGTACATATCTTAATGCCACAAATCTGTGTTTCAGCGCAAGCCCTCATCGACTCTGGTTACACGGGGAACTTAACCATCTGGAGTCGATCGCCTCGTATATGCGTGTTGAGGCATTTTCTCCTGATAACCCCAAAAAGAACTTAAATTACACTTTCAGTTTTGATCGTACAGATAAGAGCGATACATCAATCGAATCTGTAAAGGGTCTACTTTTTTTTGTATCCACACATAATAACAACAACTTTGTGCATTTATAAAATAAAGAAAACAAACAAGGTGCGCTGTCTGCAGCCTTTGTCTGCGCTGATCTTCATTCACAAACGCGTCATTAAAATGAACTGTAACTCAGTGAATACTCAACACAGAGACATGAGAGAGATATCTATAGAAAGCTTGATATGTCTACTTTTAAACTATGCAAGTGCTACCGCAAACAAATATTCTGTGATAAAGTAATCCATATGAAAACAACGCGATGTCCGTCTTTCACGTCTCCCTTCATTATATCTAATGCAACCACGCCCACGCGCTGAACGCGGTATTGATATTTTAATGTTCCACATGAAGCTTGCGGCGTGTAAACACCCACACAGAAAACAAAGCAGCGAGACTGTTCGTTTTTTTAATTTTTTTTATTTTACTGTTTGCTTCGCGCTGAGAGGAATAAGACATAATTCACCCCAAAAAGATGCGCTGAGGATTACCTCAGGATTTTAGTTTTGGATTTCCTCAGAAAAAAGAATGAAGCACTTAATCCAGCAGAGATCATAAACATGAGTGAGTCTCTTTTTTTTTATTTATATACTTGTATTAAGTTTCACATAATGTGTACACATTTTACTAGTTAGACTTTTTCCAAACTATAATTCCTTACTAAATGTATAATCAAGTGAAACATTGTGAAGTTTCATTTACATCATCTAAATGTTCTACTGTACTACTAGTATCAGTGACCATCACAATAATGTTAATAATGCAGTTTATCATTTATTTAAGAGCACATAAACAATATACCCTTTGGAAATGCTAGTTATGTGATGTTCATTTATATATTTCAACATGACACAATACCAGTCAATACCCGTTGCTAAAGCAGTAATATTGTTCAATATTTTTACTATTTAAAATAACTGCTTTCTATTTGAATATATTTTACAATTTAATTTATTCCTGTGATCAAAGCTAAATTTTCAGCATCCAGTCTTACTCCAAGTTTAACAATATACACTATACCATTCAAAAGCTTGGAGTTGGTATATATAGAAATTAAAACTTTTATTTAGCACACATGTGATGATAGATAAAAACGATTAATACGATAAATGTAACAAACAATGCTGTTCTTTCAATTTATTAAAAAAAACCTGAAAAAAAATATTCTCAGCTCTTTTCAACATATAATAATAATTATAATAAATAAATAATAATAATAATTATAATAATAATAAAATTGTTACTGAGTAGAAAATCAGAATATTAGAATGATTTCTGAAGGATCGTGTGACTGGAGTAATGATGCTAAAAATTCAGCTTTGAAAGTCAGCTTTGATTGTTCCTAATAAACTGTTTAACTGCACTCACAAGTGAATCTCAAATTATTTTGTGGGATAATTAAATATATTCTAAATAAACTACAAACATAAAAATATATACATTTATTTTTTCCTCACATTCTTTCTTGTAACTCTTCCCTCTCAGTGACACAGCTGACTGAATGGCTCATTATGCAGCTCATTATGCGGGCCTTTGTCTTCTCAGGTGTAAATCACAATAATATTCATGATAGTTGACGCCTACTCGCATATGCCCTTTACAAACAAAAAGTGTCTTAGAAAATTTAAATCAATCTATTGTTTTCTGTGAGTGAGTAAACAAGATGATTTTCACATCATTTTGAAGCAAAAATTCTAGGCTATAAGCTCCAGGTTTGACAGTCTTGTGAACAAATATTCTGTATGTGTTTTATGACCTTATTTTAGAGACTTCAAAATTTTAGTTTTTCACTAACCACGCATAAACGTTGTTTTCTCAAAAACACAATCATGTACATACAAATGCTATTTACATATTTTTGTAGCCCAGTTTGTACTGAATACACTGTTTTCAGACTTAAACCATGTATATGTTTAGAAGCAACTGAAAAAAAAACACAAAATTCAGGGCATGTCAAAACTTCTCCAGGCCCCCAAAACCCCCTAGACCTCAGAGGGTTAATCTCCACCCACCTTCTTCAAAAATGAAATGTCCGGAGGAAACGCTGCTCCTAGGATTTGAGAATTCACACCATTCAAGGAAAGTAGCTGGGTTGTGGTCACATCCAACACTTCTCTCCCACACTGATACTCTGCATTGGATGCCTGCACACCAAGGAGATCACGTTCATGGTGCTTGAAGGATCCCCCGCGGATATCATTTCATTCTTGCATGCTAAAAGACCTGTATGGTGACTATGGGGCTATGTAAAATATATTTGCAACTTACTAGGTTTATCATTTGTCTTTTTTTTCCCTGATAATGTTGATAGTCGTCTGTTACCTGACAGTGGATGTTGACATCGCGATACTTACGAGACATTGTTGATATACGATAATATTGTCATATCGCCCAACCCTACTCAGTTCAACTCTCACCTCTCTACTCAATGGCCGGCTCAAGTCTCTGTCGTTGAACCCATCTGCCTTAGAAGCCTTCCATTAACTCCAAGAAGCCTTTCAAACCGCTCCGATCTCCTGTTCATCGTCGAGGAGGATGACTCTTCCACCGGGGTCGGAGCGGTTCTTTCACAGCGGCAGGGTGATCCGCCACGACTCCATCCAGACGCTTTCTGTTCCAAGAAGCTGTCCCTGGCAGAGCAGTACTATGATATCGGAAACCGTGAGCTCCTAGCCATCAAGCTTGCTCTAAAGGAATGGAGACACTGGCTGGAGGGAGCGAATCACCGTTTTGAGGTCATCACCGATCACAGGAATCTCGAATATCTGCCTGATGCTAAGCGACTGAACCCAAGCCCAGGGTTTATTTCTTCACCAGATTTGATTTCACTGTCTCATATAGACCTGGAGATAAGAACTGTAGGGCTGATGCCCTGTCACGCCTTCATCAATCTGATCCTGAAAAAACTTCTCCAGAACATGATTGTTAGCCTGATCCAATGGTCCATCAATGAACAAATTACCCAAGCTAATCGCTCCGAACCTGCTCCGCTGGGAGGTCCAGAGGGGTTCCTCTACATACAACCAACCTATCGTCTGCCCCTCATGGACTTGGCTCATAAGTCTCCGGGCTCTGGACACCCAGGTAGTCTGTGTACCCTCTCGCTCTTACATCATCACTACTGGTGGCCCACCATGGCTCAGGATATCCCCCGGTACATCAAGGGATGCTCAGTCTGTGCCATTATCAACACTCCCCTGAGACTTCCTGAAGAAAAGCTGGTTCCTCTGCCCATTCCACACCGTCCATGGTCTCATCTGGTCATCGATTTCATGACCAACCTTCCATCTTCTAATAATCATAACTGTGTGTTTGTTGTCTGTTTCTTAAAGGCAATGCAAACTCATTCCTCTCAAAGGATTACCCACTACCTTCGACGCTGCTGAAGCTCTCTTTCAAAACGTATTCCATCACTTCAGCCTTCCTGAAGTCATCGTATCAGATTGTGGTCCCCAATTAATTTCTTGCTTATGGCAAGCTTTCTTCAAACTGCTGGGAGTTTCAGTAAGCCTCTCCTCTGGATACCGTCCTCAGACTAACGGCCAGACTGAGTGAAAGATTCAGGAATTGGGAGGTACCTGAGGGCCTACTGCTGCCAGAACCAGGAAAGCTGGAGCCAGTTACTTCCTTGGGCGGAGTACGCTCAGAAATCCCTAAGACAATCTACCACAGATCTCACCCCGTTCCAATGTATCCTGGGGTACCAACCTCCGTTATTATCCTAGTCTGTGAGCCCTCAGAGGTTCCAGCTGTCAACCACTGGGTCCAGCCGAGCAAGAGAGTATGGGACTCAGCTCATGTGCCCAACAGGCAGTGCGGAGACACAAGGGGCAAGCTGAGACCCGAAGAGCATCGACCCCTTGCTACCAACCAGGTCAGAAGGTATGATTCTTGACATCCGTGTCCGCCTGCCTTGCCGTAAGCTGAGTCCCTGGTACATAGGTCCATTCACTGTGAGAGGCAGCTCAACGAAGTTACCTACAGGGTAATCCTTCCACCTCACTATCACATCTAACCATCTTTTCATGTATCTCTTCTCAAACCTTACTCTGAACCTTTGTTGTCTTCCCCCACAGAATCTGGTGGCGATGAGGTACCTCCTTCTCCGAAATCGCAGACGAGGAAGCCATCTACCTGCTCCGAGCCATTCTTGACTTGCGGCGGCAGGGCCCCAGGCTGGAATACCTCATCCACTGGGAGGACTTTGGACCTGAGGAGTGTTCCTGGGTCGCTCATCATGAAATCCTCAATCCAGAGGTCCTCACACATTACCATGTTGAACATCCAGATCGTCCAGCTCCCAGGGGTTGAGGTAGACCCTGTCATCGCTGTTCCATCCAGCCGTCAGGAGCAGACCGTGGAGGAGCGGCTACTGTCACAGAGTCACAACCATCACAGACCAATTACAACCCATTGTCACCAGATCAGCACGTTCCACCCATTCGTTCACTTTCCCCGGACTTCTGATTTACTAAATCTGCACCTCATCGTCAGCACTCACTATAAAGAGATACTTCTCCAGCACTCTCTTGTCTGGTCTCGTTCGTACAAACACTAAAAGACTCCTTACTTGATACTTACCTGTCTACTGTCATCTGTCATCTGTCTTTCATCTGCTTTGGATCTGTTCCTCTGTAAGAGAGTCATTACAATTACTGCAAGCTAAGTCTACATTCATTCTGCTTATTGATATTCTACTCACAAGTCTGCATTGCTGTCCAGTTTCGTGCCTCTGTTCAATAAACTAATGGCAAGTTTACACTACATGATTGAAAGACTAGCCGTATCACTGTTGCTCACACTACGCAACAAGTTTTCGTCTCATCTGTCATCATCTTGTCATAGCTGCGTGCATACTACACAACACAACGCTCCCGAGGTGCACACACTACAAAACATTCAGTGAAGAGGCATTACCGACCATCAGCGAAAATACGTTTTCTCACATAAATTCTCATGAGAAATTACAGTAATTATAGCCAATTTCTTCAAGCATGGACGGTCAACTGGCCCTTCATGTGGTCTGTGCCGTTATTGTATCTAAAAGAAAAAAGAAACCATGACAAAAGAGAATATGGCAGAAACAATGGTTTAGAAGAAGTGGACAACAAGGACTGTCAGTACTGCAGAAAGAGTTGGAGATAATTAAACAGTACAATGAAATGTGGTATTATACACACAATCTATGTTTTTTTTTATTTATTTTCTAGTTAGACTTTTTGTTTCTGTTCATAAAGATGCATGATAAGACTGTTTATACCATCTGCACTGTGATTGGCTGGATTAGTTCCACCTTGTCATTGTGTCGCTCACATTATGATATCACGTGGCAATAATATCAAACAGGTTTAAAAATGTCTTGGCGTCTGTGAAAGTTCGAGACAGGTTCGGATCACGTTGCTGACCTGCTCATACTTAACAAGCTTCGGCGACTGCAGTGAGCACCGATTTGGGCACAATCAGGGGATTTTGTCGCAGACTGTGGAAATCTGTCTGCGACAGCAAAATCCAGTCAAAAATCCTGTGGTGTGAGCTTGCCATTACTTGTTTGCATCTTTCTGTTGTGTGACACCACTCAGATCATTAAGATCAAGTCAGTTAGAAAATACCAAGGGTTCACTCAAAACAAGGGGTGTCCGCTTTTAGCTATTATGTCACCCGCAGTTGGAACCAGCTTCCAGAAGAGATGAGTAGCTATATTTAAATCTACACATTTAAAACACATCTTTTTAGTTGTGCTTTTACTGAGTGTGCTCTGTGCTACATCTGAACTGATTGCACTATATTTTATGTATCATCATTTTCTATTCTTAATTGTTTTAATTTCATTTTAAATCAATTTTTTAAAATCATTTTAGAATTGAATTCCTTGCTTTTATTGTGATTAATTTTTTTTACTTTTATGTGAATCACTTTGAATTACCATTGTGTATGAAATGTGCTATATAAATAAACTTGCCTTGCCTTGAAATTTTGTACTTAATGTACTTTAATTGTGCGGAAGTAGTGTTGAAGTCCAACTAAAGATGTATTGAAGTATATCTGATTGTGCTAAAGTGGAATAATCGCAAGTATAATACTTCAGGTACACTTTAAATATCTATCATTTAAAGAATGATATTATTAAAAGATTGTACAATCCTCATCAATGGTGACATTAAAACACATTTTAGGCTTAATATTAAGAAATGTGCTTTGTGCACAAGTAGTACTCTGAATAAAGTTTAATTATAATTTTTATATCGGTCTTGAGTCTTCAGTCTTAAGCGATATGTCAGTAAAAATGTTAATAGATCTAAACTACAGTCGTGGCCAAAAGTTTTGAGAATTACATAAATATTGGAAATTGGAAAAGTTACTGCTTAAGTTTTTATAATAGCAATTTGCATATACTCCAGAATGTTATGAAGAGTGATCAGATGAATCGCATAGTCCTTCTTTGCCATGAAAATGAACTTAATCCCAAAAAAAACCTTTCCACTGCATTTCATTGCTGTTATTAAAAGGACCTGCTGAGATCATTTCAGTAATCATCTTGTTAACTCAGGTGAGAATGTTGATGAGCACAAGGCTGGAGATCATTATGTCAGGCTGATTGGGTTAGAATGGCAGACTTGACATTAAAAGGAGGGTGATGCTTGAAATCATTGTTCTTCCATTGTTAACCATGGTGACCTGCAAAGAAACGCGTGCAGCCATCATTGCGTTGCATAAAAATGGCTTCACAGGCAAGGATATTGTGGCTACTAAGTTTGCATCTAAATCAACAATTTATAGGTTCATCAAGAACTTCAAGGAAAGCGGTTCAATTCTTGTAAAGAAGGCTTCAGGGCGTCCAAGAAAGTCCAGCAAGCGCCAGGATCTCCGCCAGGACCTCCTAAAGAGGATTCAGCTGCGGGATTGGAGTATCTTACTCAGGACAGTACTAAATAAAAAATAAGATGCATTTAGTATGATCTCTCTTATTTTTTGAAAATTATTCACATTTTCAGATTCTGCAAGGGGTGCCCAAACTTTCGAGCCCCACTGTATGTCATACCCATGTCATTATAGACTGTTTCAACATAAACAAACGTTACTGCGCATGTGCGCTTTTGTGGCCCTAACTTAACTTCCGGTAGACTTCCAAATAAAATCAATAACAACAGCTAAGTGGTCCCTTTACAGTAGATTATTTCTGATAACAAGCAAAATATGTTTGCTGTGTAAATCAGACTTACTGAAAATGCAAATTCATTCTCTGCCAGCAGGAGGTGCTTTAAAGCAGGAGAAACAGAAGTTTCCCCAGTAACTGCTGTAATGTACACAAAGCAGCGCTGAGCTCACAAATGCTGCTTTATCAGGAATATAACATGCTAGATGAAATGAAAATTACATCGGACATTTAATAGACTAATTAAAGATAGTCTTCCTTCAGAAATACAGTGATATAAAAACACCCGCACCTCGTTTTGATTTTTAAACTTGCAGTATGTGCTCATGTTTATTCAACGAAGCCTTTTGGAAAATCGGTCAGGTTTGATATTTTTAACGCCACAAATAAATAAATGTATGGGAAACACATCCCACAGCACAACCACCTGAGCCCAACTTCAGTGTACTCATCACCTTAACTTTAACTGCGTTTGTAGACGGCGCCATAGCCAGACTGATAAACAATCACAGACCGGAAGTGATGAAAGCCCCGATGAAACCGTCTATACAAATTTGAGTCCTCATAAATCACATAAACATGCACACACACACAGAAGGAGAAGGAGAACTTAGGTTCATCTAAACGAAACTGGCCGAGGGGTTGGTGGTGTTGAGGAAGGCAGTTATAGATTCAAAGTGATAATGAAATGATCAGAGACGTGCAAACGTTTAACCAAGAAGTTATTTGCGATACGATTGTATGTACAGATGAAGTCAAGCTGGTTTCCTGTTTTATGAGTACCTTTAGTGTTGGTCGTTATTTATGCATGACAGCACAGTTACCATAGTTTAACTTTTGCCATTAGCAATAAATAGCATTCGCCACTTGATCTGTGCTTTGGAAAAATGAGTGAATTCATAAGTTAAAGACCCTTCATGGCAAACACTGATGTTTGTGTACAATTCAGAAATAGCTTTTTAAGAACCTCTTTACTGGCAACACTATCTTTCTAAAATCTCGACTATATGGACCAACAGTTCATTCCTTGTTGCCCAATTCCTGCATGTTTTTCTTGTACGTCTAGGTCAAATTATTCAGAAATACAACTGAAAAGTCTTTAGTTTCATAAAAACATACGCCCACAATTAACTCTCAGTCAAAAAAGGAGTGGTCTTTCAATACACAAGATGTCTATAGAGTCAATCATGAATATACACAGAAGTATGAAAAATTACACATTATTTATGATGTAAAATTTTCAAACTAAGGGGTACATAATGTGGTACGAATGACCTGCTATGCTAAACAACAATCTTACGCTTGCGAGCGATTTAGCAAGGACGTACATGGTGTACCTTTTTGTAATAAAAGTATCTACACATATAAAAACCGCTGGGTTATTATAATTATTATTATTATTTTTTCAAAACACTCAGTTGAGACTGTTGGGTAAGGAAGCTAGGTTGATTTGATCAAATTTTGATAATAATAGTTCATAATATCATGACGGCTTGGTTGTGTTTGCGTGCTTATGACAGGAATATGTGTGGAAAATAGAAGAAATTCAATCTGTCAGCATTGGGGGTAAAGATATACAGCGAGGACGTAATTTGCAGGAATGAAGGGCTTTATTGAAAATAGATAAAACAAACAAAAAAAAACTACCACTTAGTGGAAAACAGACTGGCAACACAACCGGCAAGGCAGGATAAGGCAAGGCAGGGCAACAGACTGGGGAGGATTCCCCTGATGGACTAGGAAATCCCCAAATTCCCCAAATGTCAGGTGATTCAGCCCCCTCATTCTCCACCAGTTGAGGGGCTTGTCAAGAGCATAATTAAAAAGGTCCTTGAGGGCCGCATCACTAAACCCCAACCCCTCTGCAGCACCGCTGAACTCGAGGGCAAAACTCCTCAGGTCTGTCCCCCGCTGACGGAGGGAGCTCAGGGCTTTGAATTTGAGAATTCGTTGGTAAAGGGGGCTTGAGAGAGTGGAGACAGGTGGACGGCTTCTTCTGCTGAGTCTTCATAGTGGCCAGTTTGTTTTGTCAGGGTTGGGGGTAAAGAGGACTCAATTTGCAGGAATGATGGGCTTTATTGAAAAAACAAAACAAAAAAACAAACAAAAACTAAACTGTAGGGGAAAACAGACTGGCAACACAACCGGCAAGGCAGGGCACGGGGTGAAAGACAACATTCAACTAACACTGGCACAGGACAGCAAACACAGGGAGAATAAATAGGGAGCAAACAGGTGGGGCAAATGAACCAAAAATCAGGTAACAAGGTGGGCAGGGTTAAAAATAGACATGAGAGCACATGGCACATGGAACCAAACAAGACAAAGCCATGTGCTCACACAAAACAAAAACACAAGCACATGGCCAGCAAAACAATATCACCAGCCATGTGCAAGACAAGACCCAAACACGTAGCTTATGAGAACTCATAAGCCATGTATTCACACAAAACATGACAACATGGAGGCACACAGCCCTTGAAAACACAAGCTGCGTGCTACAAGCACAAGACAAAACATAACATGAAAGCACGCTGGCTAAACAGAACACAACACACACAGAAAAGCGCACAGCCCGAGTGAACTCGAGAAGACCACTCGCTCCAATAACAAGACAGAATATGGAGCGTGAGTGTCCGAACCCCGACACGAAACCGAAACTTGAACAAGACATGAGTGTCGGGATCCAAACACCACGCTCCTAAAGAAACAAGGTTATAAATAACCTTATAGTAGGCCTAATGTAAAAGGGTTACATACAGTTTTAGAGCGTAAGCTGAGGTACATTTTTTATTCTTAAGAAAATCTGAATCATAACTGAAGTTAAAGAAAGAGCAATTTGTTCAGTAAATCACTGTTTAATAATATATATATATATATATATATATATATATATATATATATATAATATATATATATATGTTTAGTTTCCCCCCTGCTGTACCGAAACTGTACCGAACCGTGACATCAAAACCTAGGAACGTACCGAACCGTCATGTTTATGTACCGTTACACCCCTACAAGACAGTAATAAATAACTCAACATGAACTTCAAGAAAAGTATGTATTCAGATGCAAACTGACATTTCACCCCATCTTTCATTTCTACCAGAAATAATATTAACCTCACGTTCTTGCTCTTGCCAAGCCTTCAGTATTGCCATTACAATATTGTGAGCTTTGAAATTACAGATGTAAAAGGTTGTTTCTTTTAAACTTAATAATATTTGAGCTATTGGCAAATCTATTAGTTCAGTTTGGTGAAGTTTGAACGAAACAACCTCTAATTTCTAAAGTTGCTTCTCTGTCTTGATGTTTCTATTTTACTATGTTTCTATGTCTCGACTTACTAATTTGTCACTTGGTTTTAAGTAAATCATGAGCATGATTTATTAATTTGTTACCTCATATTAAGTACATTGTGTGCACAGGATTTACTAATCCGTTCTTTTCGTTGAATGATTGATGAATTTGTGAACGAGCTACATCCCCGTTACAGTCCTATCATACTTTATTCATAACAGCAGCAATAGAGGTCTTTTCTGACTAAGCAAAAAGGACGATGGGTATATGAAATTGCAGGCGGGACTTCGTAAAACATACCCACGATTTCACTCAAATTAGGTAACGAATTTGTAAAACGTTCTCATGATTTAGTTCAGACAAGGGAATAAATTAGTGAATTGTTGGGACGACTTGTTAATTTGTGGCCACGAAATATAAAAAATGTTTTTTCCTTGATTGTCATGTCTGGGGCGCCCGTAGTTTTGCCATTAGCAATAGCATTCACCACTTAAACTATGCTTTGGACAAAATGAGTGAAATCATAAATCGGCGACTCTTCATGGCAGACATTGATGTTTGTGAACAGTGTTCTGAAAGAGCTTTTTTAGAGCCTCTTTCCTGGCTGCACTAACATTGTGGGCCGTTGCATGGTTTAAACTAAGTAAAGTATAGTACATTTTCTTTAAAAGAAAGTCTAAACTTATGTTGTTGTTTTAAAATTTTTCAGTTATATTGTTACTTGCTTTTACCTCTCCAAAAACTTCTAAGTGTCTTCTTTTTAAAGAAACCATGACAAGGGCTGTAGTCTAAAGCATTCATGAATTGCAATAAGAACATGCTCAAAAATAGGGATGACAGCTAAGAGACTATTTTATTGCACTTTTTTGGTTGATTTGGAGTTAGTTGAATTCTTGTGTGACTCTTTTTATCACAATTTGTTAACTGTTGTTTATTATCACCATTTATTGACTTCATATTTATGGTGATGTTTTACAATATTCATATTTTAATTATCTGCAGTTGTGTGTGTGTGTGTGTGTGTGTGTGTGTGTGTGTGTGTGTGTGTGTGTCTGGGTGTGTGTGGGTGGGGGGGGCAATTCATTCCTTTTCTTTACACACTAAGTTACTCTGTACAGTGTTGCCCAATTCCTGTGTGTTTTTCTTGTATGTCTAGGTCAAATTATTCAGAAATACAACTGAAAAGTTTTCTGTTTCGTAAAAACTTACGCCCACAATTAACTCTCAGTAAATTAAGGAGTGGTCTTTCAACACAGAATATCTCTATATAGACAAACGTGAATATTCACAGAAGTATGAAAAATTGTTATAACATATTTATTGACATATCGTTTAAGACTTACTGATGTATTAGTTTTTTTTTTTAAAGAACACGTTCAAAGAAGTGCACAATTACAAACATCTTGACATATATTTGTGCATTGACTTACAGGTTATACATACCAGATCTTTATATTTATGAATTGTTTAAAGTGCTTTCGAAATACTGTATATATGGATGAATTTTGATGCATAAATGAGACGCTATGTTACACAAAATATTTAATTAGTTTAATTTTATACTTTTACATGCTCAAACATGGAGAACAATCAGCAAATGTAAATGTGCTTGTCACGTTTAATTTTGTCATCCAAAGTGAAGATTCACATCACTCAGATGATCAAATATACTTCCAAGAGCTTCTCACTCTCATACTTAAATGTGGAGTCTATTTCTGTGCGTATAAGATATTCATTTCTGGAAGCAGTACATATTTTTTCCTATATACAGTTATTTATCGCAATAGAAAATTAGTTCTTGAAAAAAACATTAGAAACAGTTACCAAAACTGTACTGCAAGAAACATGCCAATGACATTTCATGCATTAGTATGACGTTTTGATTTGACTTAAAAACTGCAGATAGCAGGACAAGACAGTAATGAATAACTACATAAACTTCAAGAAACGTATTTATTCACCCCTCTTTTTCACCAGTGGGTTATTGACTTTTTTCACATGCTCAGGGTGGAAAAGATTCGGTTGTATAAGCTTCTCGTTTCTCTGTAAATGTAAGCAAGTGTGAAGTGATCACAAATCATAATACCAACTGCAAAGCATTTGAGATTTAGTTTAAATCCAGAATGAAGTTATCAATGTCTTTAATTTAAAGAAAAGCACTTGCAGAGTAGTTGCAAAGTGATCCATTTTATTTATTGAAAACTGAATCCCTTTATAAATACATAGTATTTTAACCAAAGCATGCACATAACTTCTTAATATTGCATAAATGTGCATAAATGTAAATCACATAATTCAGTTAATTCTCAGCACATAGAGACTCTTTCACCTAGATATCACACTATGGAGACTGTGTCTGTTTCCCGAAACAGTTAAAAGTGTAACAATTTAATTGAGGTTCAACAAATAAAAAACAGATACAATACGGATAAACAAATGATAAATCTTGGCTTATTGAATATCATGTCCCTTTCTACGAAAGCACTTTTTGTAAATGATATGATCACTGATCATAATCTAGATGCACTCTGTTTGACAGAAACCTGGCTAAAACCTGATGATTACATTATTTTAAATGAGCCTACACCCCAAGATTACTGTTATAAACATGAGCCACGTCCAAAAGGTAAAGGGGGAGGTGTTGCTTCAATTTATAACAATGTTTTCAGGATTTCTCAGAGCGCAGGCTTCAAGTATAACTTGTTTGAAGTAATGGTGCTTAATATAAAATTATCCAGAGAAACAAATGTTAATGATAAATCCCCTGTGATGTTTGCGCTGGCTACTGTATACAGGCCACCAGTGCACCATACAGACTTTATTAAAGAGTTTGCTGATTTTACATCCGAGTTAGTGCTGGCTGCAGATAAAGTTTTAATTGTTGGTGATTTTAATATCAGTGTTGATAATGAAAAAGATGCATTGGGATCAGCATTTATAGACATTCTGAACTCTATTGGGGTTAGACAGCATGTGTCAGGGCCTAATCATGTTACAATCGCTGGTGTGCTAAATAAAGCGCACAAGGAAGAAGATATATATAAAGAGTTTCTTTTAATGATAGCGGAGGAACAGGGGCACATCCAACATAAACTACAATACAACATTAATCACGGACGAGGAAGAACTAAACAGACAGGGTATTTAAGCAGACAGGAGGTAATCAGGGAAATGGAGACAGGTGGGGATTAATCAATTAACAAAACTAGAACAGGAAAACGACCAAATAAGGAAACTGAAAGTCACTGAATGTAACAGTTCGCCCCCGACCGGAATGGTGCGTTAATAATGCGATTAAGGAATACCAGCGCAGGGAGGGTGGGGGTTCTGGAGGCGGGCGTGGGGCAGGCAAGGGGCAGGTGAAGAGGGAGCAAGGAGCTAGGAACCAGGGTGGAGTGGATGGAGGAAGGAGCCAGGGAGGAGACAGGAGCAGGAGGAGCCAGATGGTCCACCAGAGACCAGCCAGGACGGAGATCCAAGGTGGAGTCGACGGCGGGAGGAGCCATGGTGGAGGAGGAGCCGACGACACCAGGGGGCCGACAGACGGAGACAGCTCTGGTGGGTGGGGAGCCCAAGATGGAGCAGAACAGCCGCAGAGCCAGGGTGACGTCGAGGATCCGGAGGGCCTAGGTGGAGCTGAAGGCTCAGGCGACCAAGGCGGAGGCGGGGTCCTGGCAGACCGCTGTGGAGCCGGAGTGACCGAGGATGGAGGTGGAACTGGAGGGAAGGAGGAGCCTGACAGAGCTGGAGGGATGGTGTGACGAGGCGAAGCCAGAGGAATGGAGTCCCGAGGCGGCGGATGGTCGACGACTGACCAAGGTGGAGCCGGAGGGACGAGGGAGCCCGGTGGAGCAGGTGGGATGCCGGACCACGGCGGAGACGAGGGAACTAAGAGCCAAGGTGGAGCCGCTGGGTTGAAGGTCCGATGTGGAGTCCAGGGCTCGGAGGCAGGAGGCGGAGACAGGGAATCCACACGACAAGGCGGAGCTGGAGACTGGAAGTCCTGCGGTGAACCATCGTGCCCAGATGGCGCAGACTGAGGGTGAGCTGTGTGACTGACTGGCACCAGCAGAGATGAGGTCGAGGAACTGGCTGGTCTAGGAGGAGATGAGAGGGAGGATGGGAGGAAACACAGGAGGATCTGGGCAGGACGGAACCAGTGGAGAAACAGGAGGATCAGGGCTGGACGGAACCAGCGGAGAAACAGGAGGGTCAGGGCTGGGTGGAACCAGCGGAGAAACAGGAGGGTCAGGGCTGGACGGAACCAGCAAAAGAGGAGAAGAGGAACTGACAGGTCTAGGAGGAGGCGGGAGAGGGAGGTTGGGAGGGAACACAGGATTGTCAGGGGGCTGGGCGGAACCAGCGGAGAAACAGGAGGATCAGGGCTGGACGGAACCAGCGGAGAAACAGAACGAAACAGGAGGATCAGGGCTGGACGGAACCAGCGAGAGAAACAGGAGGATCCGGGCTGGACGGAACCAGCGGAAGAGGAGCAGAGGAACTGACAGGTCTAGGAGGAGGCGGGAGAGGGAGGTTGGGAGGGAACACAGGAGGGTCAGGGCTGGAAATCCTCTCTGGGACCATTCGCTGGGAGGCGTGCCTTACACCGCTCGCTCAGGCCAGCATAGTAGAATGCACAGAGCGAGCGGTCAGGGAAGTCCGTAAGACACGCCAGATCGAAAAAGTCCCTGGTATGGTCCTCCAGCGAACGATCCAGTTGCTCCAGGCACAGAAATTGGACTGCTGGGTTTGCCATTCCAAGAGGGGGGAAAACAAAACAAAAAAAACAAAAAGAAAAATGCCGCTAAACTGTTTTGGTCCGTGATTCTGTTACAATCGCTGGTGTGCTAAATAAAGCGCACGAGGAAGAAGATATATATAAGAGTGTCTTTTAATGATAGCGGAGGAACAGGGGCACATCCAACATAAACTACAATACAACATTAATCACGGACGAGGAAGAACTAAACTGACAGGGTATTTCAGCAGACAGGAGGTAATCTGCTCCACCGTGGCGATCTTCTGTCTCGTCTGCTCAGCTGTGGTGGACATCTGCTCCTCAGTGGGGTTCTTTGATCCCATCTGCTCTGCTGTGGTGGTTGTCTGCGCTACCATGGGGATGTTCTGTCCCATCTGCTCAGCTGAGGTGGACATCTTCTCTGGTGTGGGGGTCTTCGCAAGCAAGT